>NC_080172.1:88433427-88733427 GCF_950295315.1 Erinaceus europaeus
ACCCAGGTTTGCCTCTTTTCCTTAAGGTAATATATTTGGTTGCATTCCATAGACTAATTCTACCAAAATCTCCAGTTTTATCTTTTTTTTTTTTTTAATTTGACTACCACATTAGTTTTTTTTTAATTTTTATTATTTTATTCTTTTTCTAAATTTTTTATTTATAAAAAGGAAACATTGACTAAACCATAGGATAAGAGGGGTATAACTTCACACAATTCCCACCACCAGAACTCTGCATCCCGTTCCTGTTTTATCTTTATCCCCTTACTCCTCTCCTAACTAGAGGGGAGAAAAAATCATTGCTCAGTTCTGAGTTACATTAGTGCCAGGATCTGAATCTGGGGTTTCAGAGCCTGGAGGATGAAAGTGTTTTGCATATCCATTATGCTATCTCCCTCTCCCTTCAGCATTGCAAAGATAGTCAAGTTTAAGAAAGTATTGATAGGGCCTTGGTGATGGTGCACCAGGTTGAGCTCACATTTTACAGTGCACAAGGACCCAGGTTCGAATCCCTGGTCCCCACCTGCAGGGGGAATGCTTCACAAATGGTGAAGCAGTGCCCCAGGTGTCTATCTCCCTCTCAATTTCTGGCTGTCTCTATCCAAATAAATAAAGATAATAAAAAAATTAAAACTAAAGTGATGATCAATTATTTAGATGGCAAGTATTCTAATCAAAATATGAATCCATTTCTATATCACTTCAAAGTTTATTTTCATGTCAAATCCTGAAACTCTTTTTGTGTGGGATCTCCTCACACTGTACCAATGGTTTTATGTACCCTTAGAGAAGAGCAGATACCAGTACCTTCCACTGACAATTCAAATTACTTTTACATTTTAATTTAATTATTAGTCCATAGACCCAATTCTTTAAGCCCAGTGCTACTAAGAAAATTATTTTTCTTTTTTTTCCCCCTGAGCCTGAAATCTGATATGCTGGTGGATCCTAGTTATTGTCTGGGGAGATGATATCATGGCTGGAAAAAGGACCATAAAGCTGGATCTGGGAAGAGAGTAGGTCCAAAATATGGGAAAGGTGTATAAATATTGTTGACTGTAAACCCCATCAATTTTATCAGATCTGGGGCCCATATTCAGCTTAGGAGCCAATGTGACCTCTGCCTCCACAGGACCTTTGGAATATAACTAAAATATGCCTACTAGCTATCTACAGAATGACCCCCCGCCACAACTATTCATCTGCACTATTCCAGCCTTTAGTTTCATGATTAGTCAACAACTTGTTTGGCTTTATATGATAACTCTCTTTTCAGCCAACAGGTTCAAGATGCTACCATGATGCCAACCAGACTTACCTGGACAGATGACCTTATCAATGTGTCCTGGAGCTCTGATTCCCTAGAACCCTGCCCCATCAGAGAAAGAGAGAGGCAGGCTGGGAGTATGGATTGGTCTATCAAAGCCCATGTTCAATGGGGAAGCAATTATAGAAGCTGACCTTCCACCTTTTGCATTCCACAATGACCTTGGGTCCATACTCCCAGAGGGTTAAAGAATAGGAAAGCTATCAAGGGAGAGGATGGGATATGGAGTTCTGGTGGTGAGAATTGTATGGAGTTGGACCCCTCTTATCCTATGGCTTTTTCAGTGTTTCCTTTTTGTAAATCATCATCATCATCATCAAGAAAAATATTTTTCTGTTGAAATAATATGTCTAGATTCTTTTTTTTAATTTACTTATATGTCTAGATTCTTAACTGCACTAGTAAGAATAGCCATAATATGCACTCAACCTTAAAACATACTCACAGGTGTCACTTGCTGCGGCAGGACACAGAAAAAGGAGATTTGGAGCAGAAGGGGAACATAATCCTTTATTTGCGCTGGACCTCAGAGTTGGGTGAGAGAGAAGCAGCTTGGGCCACGTGGAGGTAGCAAAAATGGCCACCTCATGCAGCAACCTTCCCTGTGTCTAATCACCGAAGTAAAAGGTGGGCAAGAGAGTGAGGTGCAGAAGAAGAAGGGCTTTTATGGGATTAGCTCTCACAAGAATGGGAAGAGGGAGGAGTAACCATAGCACTCCAGGGTAGGATAATAACTCTCATGAGAATGGGAAGGGGGAGGAGTAACCATAGCACTCCAGGGTAGGATAATAACTCTTGTGAGAATGGGAAGAGGGAGGAGTAACCAAAGCACTCCAACTATCAAGGGGAATCAACAGTGCCCTGAGGGGATCTGTACAATTTCCCAGCATCTCCCCCTTTCCTTATATCTGATGGCCACCGTATAGGAAATTTAGAGTGGAGCAGGCTTAAATGTTTTTAAGGAATGCCATGCTCAGGTGGGAAGATGTAGGATGTTTTTGTTGGGGAGGGAAGACTTACATGGCCGCCAACCTTATGAGATTATGTTTCCCCCTTGTGCTCAACCCCTCTGTAGAGAGAGAGACTTACCTGGAGGGACTCATCTCATAGGTTAAGCTCTGCCAGGCTCCATCATCTCCTCACAATTATTCTACATCTTTCCCTATCTTTCTATCTAGTCATCGCATTAAGATGGATCAATGTCTTTAAAAGACTCCATCTGTGACCGAGAAATAGTGGTGTAGGGGTGAGCAGAAACCTTTTGGGCATAAACCTGAATGATATAACAAAACAGGAAGGGACAAGTAGGGGAGCAGTAAAAGCCAGTGTGATGTCAAGGGAAGGATTGGTGTGCAAAAGAACATAAGAACATTCCCTGTCTCGAGGGGGGGGGGGTTCATAATGAGGGGGCGTTTCCTGCCTCAAAGGGCAGGACCTGTAGGGAGGAGGGCATGGCCCGCCAAGCAGAGGTGCTATTTGGCATTGTATAGTCCTCAAGGCAACAGTCTGCAAAGTCTATGAACTACTCAGGGTCAGTCTATGAAAAACCAGCATCGTGAAGGGAAGGAAGCTGCTGTAAAATCGTCTAGTGTCCAAAGGGTATACCAGAAAGTCTGATAGAAGTCTCAGTCCAAAGTAGGCGACTAGGGAGAGAAATGGCAGGGGATGAAATGCTGCATAAAGAAGGTCAGCCACTGGAATTCCACTTTTCTGTAGAGAGTGAGCTGGAACCGCCAAAACATGACAGCCAAAGCAGAAGCAAGAAAGGCAGACAGGCAATAAAAAAGTTCTGTCCTTGGAGTCTGTGAATCAGGTTCATCAGATCGTGTCAGGTGACATCTAGGGTTTCGGGGGGTGTGCCACTGTAGTTGTGCTGTCTAATGGGTGACGACAGGGTGTGCAGGTGTCCAGATGTTTTTTCCCGGGGATTCCTGTGAAAGAAACATAAACAATCTGCCTCTCGTGGTTAGCAGGGCATCTGATTTGAATTTTTTTTTATAGAAAAAGAGGTTTGATGCCTTAGCCAACTGAGTATTGGGGGATGTATCTTTCCTATTTATTATTATTATTATTATTATTATTATTATTATTATTATTATTATTTTACTTAATTGAGCCTAGGCGTATGGCGGGCCTTCTCAACAGCCATTTATCTTTGGGGGTAGTAAGAGATGTCCGTGGCATGGGTGATGTTATAAAGGGAAATATCTTCAAATTGTTGGCTGACAAAGGCAGGCCTATAGTAGCAAGACGAGATACATCAGTTAAGTGTAGAAGAATATGTGCATGTTGTTAATTCACATAAATTGTATATGGAGGAACTTTTTATAGTTTAATACTGACCATATGAATAGATGATTCTTCATATGAAGGCTTGATAGCTGTAATCACTTACTTGTGAAAAAAATAAAATTTGTAACAAGTTAGAGGTTTACTATAATTGATACCTAGATGATTATAATTGGTTTAAATATCTTTATGATTTTGTTTAAAGGTCATCTAATGTTACCTCTCGTAGAAATCTCTACAGCAGTATCTTCAGACCAATTTTAGTTAAAATATATATTTTGATTTTTTAACTACTTTTACTTTGGACTATAAACAGACTCAGGTTACTTAGAGAGGTAACTTACGCATGTTAGTGACAATGGTTTTAATATTTACAGTGCCAGATTGATGCCAGATCTGTTGTGGATTAATTTTCACAAGATAGTTTACAGGGCACTTTTGGGGGCCCTCCAAAAGCGCCCAGTATAGAGAATTTGCATTTTAGTTTTGGGGATATATTGTCACGTTAAATATTTAGACTTTACCTTAAATAGTTAGTTACTTTTAGCAAATTAATTTTACCTTGCCTGGTAGTAATGTAGCTTCAAGATTACACTTTTAACCATTAAGTTAATGTTTACCAAACTTGAAACATACCCATAAACATTTAGTTATAACACACTGGGGGAGAAAAACTTTTGTTATGAAAAAATATCATTTTAAAAACAAATTTAGATCTGTCTTTACTCACACAGTTTAAGACTAAGCACTTTTATATATATACCAAGACTTATATATAAAAAATCAAAAGAGAAAAAAAAATTTTTTGGAATATTTCTGGACGTCTCCAGAAACTTTGGCTGCGTCCAGCATTTTTATGTAAAGTCAATTATGTTTTAGAGTACTCTGAGCAGATGGGTCATCCAAAAATTTTGGTCATTCAACACACTCACTCACAAATCACAACTGGCCAGTCATAACATAAGACATCCAGAGAAGGGGTAGGAGAGAGGGCTCTGTGAGCCATATTTTCCAGATTCTGCCATGTCATATTATGGATCCTGGGATATATCCTGCATCTAGTCCTCTTGTAGTATTTCTTGTTCTTCAGGGATAGCAGTGCCATCATGCGGGTATTGTTGGACATGGCGGGCAGGAACCCAGACAGGTTTAGAGTAATTCTGTGGGAAAACGCATGCGAAACCCCTCCCCATGGTCAATAGGGGGTCAGGCCTTTTCCAAATTTTATCGAGTGGGTCTTTCCATTTGACATTAATAGCTGGGAGGGTAGATGGTGTTTGCCAGTGAAGAATAATACGAGGTAGGTCCAAGTTATTGTAAATATTAAAGAGATTTAATGTAGTTAAGGCTTTTTCTAGCTGGATATTGGGGGGGTACATTCCTCCTTTATCTTTATTTAAATGAGCCTTAAGGGTTTGATGGGCCCTCTCTACAAAGCCTTGTCCCTGTGGATTATAGGGAAAGCCTGTGGTATGAGTAATGTTCCAGAGGGAACAAAAATCTTTAAATTGTTTGCTGGTAAACATAATCCCATTGTCAGTTTTCAGTTGAAGAGGTAAGCCCATTACAATAGAACAGGAGAGCATATGGCTTATACGCTTTTTAGAGCTTTCTCCCATCTGAGCTGTTGCCCACATAAACTTAGAAAAGGTATCAATTGAGGCAAACACATATTTTTGTTTGCCAAAGTTTGGTATGTGGGTGACATCGATTTGCCAAAGAGCATTGGCTTTTAAGCCTCGGGGGTTAACCCCAAGAGTTTGAATAGCAGGTATTTTTATGAGACTTGCACAGGAAGAACATGTAGCACAGATATTTTTCAACTGTGGCAAAGGAACATCAGGAAATTGAGCTTGAAGGCTTTTAAGATTAACATGGGTTAGGGAATGAAAATCAGCAGGATCATAGATAGAGACTAGGAGAGTTCCTGTGGAGGCAAGGTGGTCAGCTGCAGCATTCCCTTCAGACAGGGAACCAGGAAGAGGGCTGTGGTAACGAAGGTGTTGAATATACAGTGGCTGGGTTCTAGAACAGAGTGTAGAGGCAATTTGAATCAAGAGAGGGAAAGTGGGTTGTCCTCCTTCACTGCCTGCCTGAGTTCTCTGAGTTCTTTGTAGGAGTATGGATGCCAGACCTGATGGTTTTGTTTATTGGGGGCCACATTTACTGGGATGGTGTGGACTTGGTTTGATGACAAGGTATCAGTGGGGGAAGGAGTCATGGAAGTGGAAGCTGCTGGAGAAGCGGCTACTGGAGAAACTGAACAGTTGTCTGCCAGAAGAGAACTCTCGGGGCAAACTGTAGAGGAATTAGGGTGGTTAAGCACGGAGAACATCTCCTTCAACTTTTGTATCTCAGCCTCAAGGTCTCTTAATGATGAGATATCAATGAGGGGAGGAGTCAAGGAAGTGGAAGCCACTGGAGAAATGGCTGCTGGAGAAACTGAACATGTGCCTGCTGAAACAGAAACAGGAACAGAACTCTCTGGGCAAACTGCAGAAGATTTAGGGTGTTTAAGCACCAAGAACATTTCTTTTAACTCTTGTATCTCAGCCTCAAGGTCTCTTAACCTTTTGGCAGGGCGCCTTATACATATCCTGAAAGTTGCAAACATAGCCAATAGAACCCACAGTGCAGCTCCAATTAAAGCATCTCTGAAATAGAGAACCTGTCCCATGAGAAAAACATAGAATGTCTGGGACACCTCCTCATAAAATGGAAGGAAACCCATGGTGGCTGCAGTCAGGCAGCTGTTACTTACCTGTGTCTGGGCGGCTTTTCTGGACCTCAGGCCTGGCCACCCTGTGGGGCGTGAGTGCGGGACACGTTGGGCGCCAGGTGTCACTTTCTGTGACGGGACAGAGAAAAAGGAGGTTTGGAGCAGAAAGGGGAACACAATCCTTTATTTGCGTTGGTACCTCAGAGTTGGGTGAGAGAGAAGCAGCTTGGGCCACGTGGAGGTAGCAAAAATGGCCGCCTCGCGCAGCAACCTTCCCTGCGTCTGATCACCAAAGTGAAAGGTGGGCAAGAGAGTGAGGTGCAGAAGAAGAAGGGCTTTTATGGGAATAGCTCTCACAAGAATGGGAAGAGGGAGGAGTAACCATAGCACTCCAGGGTAGGATAATAACTCTCATGAGAATGGGAAGGGGGAGGAGTAACCAAAGCACTCCAACTATCGAGGGGAATCAACAGTGCCCTGAGGGCACAACATGGCAGATGTGACTGCATCTGCACAATTTCCCAGCACACAGGGAGTCAGGCAGTAGCGCAATGGGTTAAGTGAACATGGTGCGAAACGCATTGACCATCGTAAGGATCCTGGTTCAAATCCCTGGCTCCCCACCAGCAGGGGGGTTGCTTCAGAGGTGGTGAAGCAGGTCTGCAGGTGTCTTTATCTCCTCTTTTCTGTCTTTCCTTCCTCTCTCCATTTCTCTCTATCTAGCAGCAACATCAAAAACAATAATAATAACAGCAACAACAACGATAAAACAACAAGGGCAAGAAAGGGAAAAAAAACTATAGGAGCAGTAGATTCATGGTATAGGCACTGAGCCCAAGCAATAACCCTGAGGTAATAATAATAATAATAACAGTAATAATAATAAATGACTGGATAAAGAAGTTATGAGATATATTACATTCAATAGATTACTACACTCTCATTTTAAAAGATGATAGTGTATCATCTGGGACAAAATGGATGGAATCAGAGCTTGATTTTTCAAAGTGAAATAAATAAAGAGATGAAAGACTGGATGGTTTCAATCATACTTAGAATCCAAATGACTCTATATTCACTTATAAAGCTTGGCAGTTTACTATTGTTCTTTTGGTTTGTACATAATACAAAAGGGATAAAAAATTCTTACACATTCTATCTCTCTTTGTGTTGGCCCAGATTAAAGAAGGGAATAATACATTTGCAATCTTAGAATATCAAGAAAAAATTAATTAGATAGAAATAACAAAAACCAACTTGAAAAGAAAGAAAGAAAGATAACCAGCTACCTCCTAGACTTTGTGAAACTATAGTGGTTATTATCAGGAAGAGGGTACACAGGATCTTTGGTGGTGGGTCGAGTGAGTTGTAGTATACATGCACATATACACATATGAAGTCACTAATAATGAAACATTATGGGAGGAGACATGTCAGCCAGGAGAATGTGTTAGGACCTGAGTATGAACCTTAGTGTCTACTTGGGAGCATCACTATGTGCAGAGGAAGTTTCATGAGGAGTGGAACTGTGTTGTTGTGTCTCTCCTTTTCTCTCCCTTATTCTTTCTCTTTCACAATCTGAGACTGAAAGAGAAAAAAGAAAAAAGTCTGGGAATGGTAGAATTATACAAGCATGAAGTTTTGGTGGTAAAAGGAAAAAAGGAAAGAAAAAGAAGAAAAACACTTTATAAAAGAAAATGATTTTCTTTATTCTTTTGGCTCCCATTAGACTAGTAAGCACGACCCTCTATCTGACACTGAGAATTGTGAGATTATGCTTTCTAAATCAGTTTATTTTCTGTTTTATTCATTGTCTCACTTAACAGACACACAGAAAACTAGATAGACTCATTCAACTTCATAAGATTTTCAGAAGAGCAGATGAGTCAAATATTGACTAAGTATGTGCAGAAGTGCAAGATGCTATCAGAAACGTTTAACAGGGAGTGACCTAGGGTATAGATCCAAGTATAGATCCAGGGGTTGGATAGTGACTCACCTTATAGAGTACACATATTAACATGTGTGAACACCTAGGTTTAAATTCTCAGTTCCTCTCTGAATCAGAGAAGCTTCACAAAAGTTAAAACAATGCTGCAGATTTCTCACTCTGTGTTTTATCTGTTGTAAAAGTTTTATTTATTTGCTTAGAAAGTTATCTACCAAAAGTGATAAGATGTTTATGTGGTAACCCAAAGCAGGAGTATGATTTAGTTGGAGAAGAGCAATTTCAAGTAGTAGGGGAAAAAAATCAATGACTGCAAAGGTTAATTTGATGTGTCAATTTGACTAGACTATAGTACTCAGTTACTCAATTAAACACTAATCTAGTTTTGCTGTGATGGTATTTTGTAGGTGTGATTAACAACTACTCTGAATTGATTGTAATTAAAGGAGATTTTCTTCAATAACTTGAATGTCCCATACAATCAGTTGATAGATCTTAGGAATTAAGATTTTTGTACTTGGATGTGGAATGAAGCTAAAATAAATAATACACTTCAAAATGCATAAATAACTTTCCAGGCAGGTTATAGATAAAAGCTGGAAGAATTTTAAGGCACATATTAGAAAAGGCTTAGATTATTTTAATGGGATTCTCAGTGAAAATGTAGATGTTAAAAGTGAGTCCCCCAAAGGGAATGAGGGACATGTTACTGGATACTGTAGGAAAGAAGATATTTAGTATAAAGTAACATAACATATGGCTGAATGTTGTATATAGTTGTATAGAAAGTAGAACTTGTAAGCATAATTTGAAATATTTTTCTGGGTATTTTATTCACTTTTTATTAGTGATTTAATATTGATTTATAAAATTACAACACAGTGGGTATTTCTGCACTATTCCCACCACCAGAATTCTGTATCCCCATTACTTCCACCGTAAGTTACACCAGTCCTCTTAAGGTTGCAGATATGAGTTAACAATTATTCTACAACAAACTCTCTGGCTATATTTCTACATATTTGCCTACTTTTTATGGTCTTATCTTCTCTTCCTTTCCAAGTCATACAGACAATTACTACTACATCTGTATGTCCCTTCCTTTTGCCTGTGCTTCTCTGGGTCCTGAGGGAGTTGGAATCAGAGCCCTCTGGTCATCCTTCCCTATCATTCCTCCCCTATAGGATGTATGAGTCAAAATTCTTATGGGGTGCAGAAAGTGGAGTTCTGGCTTCCACAACTGTTTCTCTGTTAGATGTGGGCATTGGCAGGTTGATCCATACCCCCAGTCTGTTTCTATCTTTCCTTAGAGGGGTAGGGCTCTGGAGAAGAGAGGTGCCAGGATACATTGGTGAGACCCAAGGAAGTCAGGATAGAATCATGATAGGTTTGCAACTTGGTGGCCAAAAGGTGGAAAGATATAAAGTGGGACACAATGACTAATAAGCAGGAACTAAAAGCTATGAGTAGAGCAGGAGAGATTAGGGACTATAGGTTGGAAAGAAGCTAGGAAGTCTGTTTTAGGTATGTTCTGAGGAGCCTATGACTATTGTAGTTTTTGCTTGAGTTTGATAGCTAACATGGAGTTGGACAAAAACATTGTCTGAGAAGATGATGTCAGAGTTAAGAAAAAGACTAGAAACTTAGATTAGGGCAGAGAGTAGCTCCCTATCTTGATAAGAAAATCTATGAGTCAAATAACTGTTCACCTCATACACCTGCAGGGCCCAAATATTTATATGCAACCATTTCCACAAAAATGTGGAGTTATAACCCACTTCCTCATTGCTAGCTTTAATAAAAATGCAAAGGTTATAACACTAATTGAGGAAGAAACTATAATGCAAAAAATAACTAGATGAGTTGGGTGTTCACTATCCATCTATACTAGAAAGAATATTATAATTAAGGAGGAATGCTTTGGACAAAAGACTAACGTCATAAGCAAGTTTTCATTAAATAGATTAGATATATTGTTCATGTATTTACTCATTATATCATCTTAAATCAAATATAGTGATAGAACTATTCAGAAAGAATCTATGGAAAATTACCCTTTCAAATGTATCAAACACCTTGACATACAAAAAAGACATACAAAAATTTTTTGGGAATATTATGTCAAAAGACATGTTACAAACTAGGATTGGAAGTGACAAAAATTGAATTTAATGCAAGACGATAAGTGAATTTACAGAACTGCACTGATTTGAGAGTAATAGAATTACCAAACTGCAAACATCTGCTACCACTCAATAAAAATTTTAAAAGTGAAGGAATGACTAGAAAATTAATGGAGCTACCATAATGGCACAGAGTATAGAGAAACCACATCCTGAGGTTGCATGAGTACAAAAACACCAGCTCACAGTTCCTTTATATAAAGATCACAAAGCCAAAAGCCACTAAGATCTGTCTGTTTTAATAATTTTCATTAATTTAGTTTCTTTATAACCATTACTACTGATTCAGTGCAACCTGTTTTCACAGGCTCTAAGGCAGAACATATAATATACTATATTATTACTTTATATTTTATTATATATATAATATATAATTGGTTGCATAAGGTTTACTAAATTGACATGATTTACCTAGATTCCTGTTTTCATTTCCTAAGTAAAAACTTTCCAAAGATTTCCTATAATCTAGTCAATCAAATGATTTTTTTTTTAATTATAGATGATTATTAGAGATAGTATAGTATGTTTTGATAGCCATTACATTCTGTTGCTAAAAGGAAAAATCTGATCTATGAATCTTGGTTTCCTGATATTTACTCTTCAACACTACTTGTTTTCTTTACAAGTTCATACCCTTGCCTCAACCCTATTCTCCTCACTCAACATATCCAAACCCTCCATGCATTTCATAGTCAGTTTGCTTTTCAAAATCTTCTCAGCAAATTAAAAAGCTTCTGCACAACAAAAGAAACCACCACCCAAACAAAGAGACTCCTCACAGAATGGGAGATCTTTATATGCCATATATCAGAAAACAAGCTAAAACTAAAATATATGAAAAGCCCACCAAACTCAGCAACAAAAAAAAAAGTGACTCTATCCCAAAATGGAGAGATGGTATGAACATAATATCCATCACATAAGAGATCCAAAGGGCAGAAAACATATTTAAAAAATGCTCCAAATCATTGGCTGTCAGAGAAATTCAAATAAAGACAACGAGATACCACTTCACTCCTGTGAAAATGTCCTACATCAGAAAATGTAGCCGCAACAAATGCTGGAGAGGTTGTGGGAATGTAAATTGGTCCAGCCCCTGTGGAGAACAGTCTGGAGAACTCTCAGAAGGTTAGGAGTGGACCTACCCTATGACCCTGAAATTCCTTTCCTGGGGATATATCCTAAGGAACCAAACACACCCATCCAAAAAGATATGTGTATACCTATGTTCATAGCAGCACAATTTATAATAGCTAACACCTGGAAGCAACCCAGGTGTCCAACAACAGATGAGTGGCTGAGTAAGTAGTAGCATATGTACACAATGGAATACTACTCAATATTAAAGTTGGGGATTTCACTTTCTTCACCTTATATTGATGGAATCAGGTCAAGTGAGATAAATCAGAAACAAAAGAATGAATATGGGATAATCTCACTCATAGACAGACATTAAAAAATACTACTATGACACCAACCTGATTTCCGTGGGCAGGTGACCTCACCAGTGTGTCCTGGAACTCCATCTTCCCAGAGTACTACCCCACTAGGGAAAGATAGAGACAGGCTGGAGGTATGGATCCACCTGTCAACGTCTATTTCCAACTGAGAAGCAATCATCACAGAAGCCAGACCTCAGACCTTCTGTGTTCCACAGAGATCTTTGGTACATAGTCCTAAAGGAAGAAAGAATAGGGAAACTTCTAATGGAGGGGATGGGATATGGCACTCTAGTGGTGGAAACAGTGTGTAACTGTACCCCTCTTATCTCACAATCTCACAGATGATTATTGATCCATTAATAATAATAATAATAATAATAATAATAATAATATTAATAATAATAAAGGAGTTGAAAAAATTAGAAAACACAAGCAGAACTTGGACTGGGTTTGATATAGTATACTACAGTAAAAGACTTTGGGCTTGGGGGAAGGGTTCATGTCCCAGAACATGAAGGCAGAGGAGGATTTAAAGGGGATTGAATTGTATGCATATACAAACTACTGTGTTTTACTGTTGACCATAAATCATTAGTCTCCCCAATGAATAAAAAAAAAAAATCCCATGTTACTCCAGTCTCCCTGGATCTATTTCATGCTGCTTAAAGTCAAAATTAAGTTTTTAATTATTATGTGATTATTTCATGCATTTGAATCTTATCTCTTAACTAGCCATGAACAACTTGAGGACTTATATTTTATTAATTATATTTTTGCTAGTATCAAATTTCAGAGAATAAAGCAACAAATGTTACAAAAGTTATAAATATTATGACTAAAAGCCGAAGGGTGCTGAAAAGAATTTCTGAATCAACAGGAAGTCCTTTTTCAAATTTCACTTGTTCATTCTGTTTCTGGAAATAAATCCAAAGAAGTCACCCTCAAAGCACAGCTCTCAAACTCACACATCATGATGATCTAGAATGATGTTTAAATACAATGTCCCAGGATTGCAAGAGAAACTAAAGGCCTTGGCACATGTAACTTTTACTAAGTCAAACACGTAGTTCTGACACTAAAAATTGTAAGATTAATCTTGAGAAATAATGCTCTAAAGATAATTAATGGAACTAGATGTCATGGGATGTTAAGATTAAGCCTGTTCTCAGATAATCTTCCACTCCCTATAAATTATATTCTGGAAATCTGTGTCTCTCTTTCTGATTTCAGTATTTCTAAAGACTCACTTGATAATCTAACCTTAGACTTACAATATTATATATATATATATATATATATATATAAACATTTTTCAATGAAAAGAGGTTATGAAGTAGTGTGCTCTTATTCTATTTTATAGGTGATTGAACTATGACACACAGAAGTGAAATAATTTTTTCAAAGGACATAGACCATAGATGTATTAGAAAGAAACAGAAACACAGATAATCAAGACCCAAAGTCTGTACTCTGGCTATGAAAACACCATTGCAGTGTCCTGCTGAATGGATTGTACATTTCAAAAACATATTATTATTAATTAGTGATTTACAAGATTATAATAGGGGTATAGTTCCTCACAACTTATAGTACCAAAGTTCTATATATATCCTCTTTCCCCATCCCCCTCAAAGATAACTAGAGTCTCC
Source organism: Erinaceus europaeus (assembly GCF_950295315.1). Lineage (NCBI taxonomy): Eukaryota > Metazoa > Chordata > Mammalia > Eulipotyphla > Erinaceidae > Erinaceus > Erinaceus europaeus. The sequence goes on from NC_080172.1 coordinate 88,446,988, forward strand.
CAAGGTCTTAGAGACAGGCTGGCTACATTTTTTTTTTGAAAATTCATGTGTTTCCATTCTTTACATTACAAACACGAGTATAACTATCTTCCACTTCCTTTCTTACTTCAAGAAGTATAATCACCTCCAGTTCCACCTACTTTGTCCCCAAGGACACAATATTTTCTTTTCATAATTGTAGTATATGGACTATATATTTTAAGTTTATGACATACTCCCCCCACCAGTAGTTATTGTCAACAGAAGAATAAGTATTTGGTATCTATTATTTGTCAGGTACTATGATTGATACTAGGTATGCGATCCATAAAGATTTTCCATCTATTCCTGCCTTCAAAAAGCCTGTCTTGTGGCAAATGCAGGTAAATAAACAAACATATCACCACACATATTGATAAGTACTACAACTGGGGCCAAGGACAAGCTAATAGACCCAGTGAGACTGCTCATTGGATGGTGTGCCCCTTTACTGTGTCCGGGACCCAAGTTTGAGCACAGCCCCTATCACATTGAAGGAAGCTTTGATGTTGTGGTATCTTTCACTTTATCTACCTTTTTTTACATGGAAATAAAAAGAGGTTATAAGAGTATATGGGAAAAGCATCTACCTTAATTTTAGGTACTAGAAAAACTTCTCAAAGAAAATGCCATTAAAGTTGAAATCTGGGAGAAATTTAAGCAAGGTAATGTGCTTACAACACCAATGATAGTTGTGCGAAAATTAATATTGGAGAGTATAATAGTCCAAAGTAATACTATGTAAGAAAAATAACTTGGGACAAAAGAAAATTTCTGTACTTTCAGGGAATTCAAGTAGTCCATTATGAAGCACAGTAAATGAATGTAAACAACAATAAGAATGAAGAGAACTTAATACAGTTTTTTTCTTGTATTCTTGTCTTAATTCTTACTTTAAGACATTTACTCAAAAGGTGAGGGAGATAGCATAAAGTTTATGCAAAAAGACTTTCATGTCTGGGGCAACGAAAGTCCCAGGTTAAATCCCCCAGTATCCCAAACTGAGCAATTGTCTGGTAAAAACTAATAAACCAACAAACAAAAAAATCTACTCAAAGTCTTGATCACTCTTCATGCCTAGTTGTTTACTTTGAAGTTATTCTGGCCCATTCTTCTTCTTCTAGAGTTTGTCCTTCTTCCGTAGCCAGTCAACAGCATCAGGTTGAGCCTGATGTAAAGTTTTGAGACCTCCTTTGAATCTGGAGAGGTGGCAGTCATTGACTATGTGGGTCATAGTCTGTCTGTAGCCGCAGGGGCAGTTCGGGTCGTCTCTGGCTCCCCAGCGATGGAACATAACGGCGCACCGGCTATGGCCTGTTTGATAGCGATTGAGGAGGGTCCAATCATAACGTGCTAGGTCAAAGCTGGGTTGACACTTGCAGGGGTCTGTGATGAGGTGATTGTTCTTTACCTCAGCTGACTGCCAACTCTGTTTCCAAGAGTCTGGAACAGAGAAGTTCAGTGTAGGCGTAGGGGACCAGATTGGGTGATGAGACGTCAAGCGTTGGACAGGGTGGGCGAAGATATCCACGTATATTGGCAGGTGCGGTGGAGCGTAGATGTGGGAAATGAACTTAGATGATGTCGCATCCCGACAAATATCTGGTGGGGCGATGTTGCTAAGAACTGGCAGCCATGGAACTGGGGTGGAACGGATGGCTCCAGAAATTATCCTCATGGAGGAATATAATTTGGAATCAACCAAGTGGACATGGGGGCTATGGAACCATACTGGGGCACAGTATTCTGCAGTGGAATAGCATAATGCCAGAGATGACGATCGTAGTGTGGAAGCGCTCGCGCCCCATAAGGAGCTGGCCAGTCTTGCAATGATGTTATTCCTCGCGCCCTCCTTTGCTGCAGTTTTTATGAGATGTTCGTGAAATGACAGAGTGCGATCCAGAGTAAGTAACGCCAAGATAGACTGGCTGGGCTTCATGCCAGATTCTCGTATCGTCAAGCTGCACATTAAGCTCACGCGAGGCCGAGGCACGGTGTAGATGGAAAACAGATGATACTGTTTTTGCAGTACTAGGGATTAGTCGCCATTTTTTACAGTAATCAGATATCAGAGACATGTCTTTCGTGTTTCCTCGAGGATGTCAAACTTGGATGCCTGAGTTGCACAGCAGATGTCATCGGCGTAGATGAACTTCCTTGAAGAAGTTTCTGGGAGGTCATTGATGTAAATATTAAATAGCGTAGGAGCCAGAACAGAGCACTGGGGGAGGCCACTTGAGACAGGTCTCCATCTGCTAGACTTGTCACCCAGATGCACCCGGAATATTCTGTTTTGGAGAAGAAATGATATAGTGTTGGCCACCCATGGAGGCAGGCATCTTGAGATCTTGACTAGGAGACCACGGTGTCAGACCGTGTCATAGGCTGCTGTGAGATCAACAAAGACAGCACCTGTCTTTAAATTCTTCTGGAATCCATTTTCAATGTAAGTTGAGAGGGCCAGGGCTTGTTCGCAGGTAGATCTTCCTGGGCGGAAACCAGCTTGGGCGGGTGATAGGAATTTCTCTGTAAGATGAGAAATACGTGACAGAAGCAGCCTCTCAAGGAGTTTGTAACACACGGAGAGGAGAGAAATTGGTCTATAGCTAGCAGCCAGTGTTGGGTCTTTCTTTGGTTTCAAAACCGCTATAATCTTCGCACGACACCAAACTTTGGGCATAGACTCAGATTCCAAGATGTGGGACAGGAATGAAGCGAGCCACTTCTTTCTGGCCCATGAAACAGGGTTAATACAATCCTGGTGGCTGAGAAAAGTTCATTTTTAGACTTGTTTACTGAAATTAATACCTGCTACTTGATTGGTTAGCATAATAAATGGATATTTTATTTCTAGGCATACTCAGGCATACAACCAAAAATAATCTGGTTCAAAACCAAAAACCAAAAACATCAGAGGTTTTAGAACTCTAGGATTATACATATATACATATATATGTGTGTGTATGTATGTAAAAAAATAAAACCTTAATCAAATACTTGAAGTTATTTTCTCTTATTTTATTTTATTTATAAAAAGGAAACACTGACAAAACCATAGGATAAGAGGGGTATAACTCCACACAATTCTCACCACCAGAACTCTGCATCCCATCCCCTCCCTTGACAGTTTTCCTATTCTTTTTTGGTTGTGTCCCTGTCTGCTTTTGGTATTAGAGTGATGTTGGCTTCATCTGGGAGTATGAGTCCAAGGTCATTATGGGATGCAGAAGGTGGAAGGTCTGGCTTCTGTAATTACTTCCCCATTGAACATGGGCGTTGACAGGTCGATCCATACTCGCAACCTACCTCTCTCTTTCCCTAGTGGGGCTGGGTTCTGAGAAATTGGAGCTCCAGGACACACTGATGGGGTTGTCTGTCCAGGGAAGTCTGGTTAGCATCATGCTAGCATCTGGAACCTGGTGAAATACTTGAAATTTTGAATATGTCTTGCCGGTTATTAAAAAAACACTTCTAATTTATAGTTAAGAACTGTCATTTTTAATCTTCGTTAATAAGCACAGAGCAATGAAGATGGATCACTATATTAATAAAACAGAATTATTATGTGCTATTAATACAGGACAGCAATAAAATCAGATCAGGAAAATTAAGCACTCTAGTATCCTATAATTTATGTCAAGGTAATGTCCTATTTGGATACCAGATTCTGGCTTCAGAAATGAAGTAGAACAAGAATTCAAAACAAGGGCATGAGTGAATAAATTTGGTTTATGGAGAATACTGAGAGTTCTTTGATCAATTTTAAAGACTAATCACTTGAGGAATGCAATTTGAAATAAAAATTAATCCTATTTTCAACTCTGACACCATCTCCTCAGACAATACCTTTAGCCCACTTGTATGTTAACTGTTGGGCTCAGATAAAAAATTAGTAAAGTCAGGGGACCCTTAGAATATATCTAAAATAGACCTACTAGCCTTTTCTAAAATCTCACCTACTATAGTCTTATCTTTAGATCCCTGACTGTTAAAACAATTTATTCTGCTTTATATCATAATGCTTTTCAACCACCAAGTTGCAGATACTACCATGACATCAACCTGGTTTCACTGAGCAGATGATCTATAGAATGTACCCTGGAACCCCAAGTATCCAGAGCCCTGCCCCGCTAGGGAAAGATGGAACCAGACTGGGAATATGAATCTACCTGACAAAGCCCATGTTTACTGGAGAAGCAATTACAGATTAATAATTAATAATCCTGTGTCCATATTCACAGAGGGATAAAGAATAGGAAAGCTTCCAATGGAAGGGTTGGGATATGGAACTCTGGTGGTGAGAATAGTATGGAATTGTACTCATCTTGTCCTAAGGTATTGTCAATCATTATTAAATCAATAATAAAAAAAAAGAAATGAGAGGTTAATAATGCTTTGTTTTCTCTGTCTCTCTTAATCATACATATTTACTCAATGTCACATAATAAATGATTTTCTGTGTCCAGTAGTAGCGCAGTGGGTTAAATCCACATGGCGTGATGCACAAGGACCAGCTTAATGATCCCGGTTTGAGACTCTGGCTCCTCACTTGCTGGGGGTTGCTTCACAGGCAGTAAGGCTAGACTACAGGTATCTATCTTTCTCTTCCCCACTCGTCTTCTCCGCCTCTCTCTATTTCTCGCAGTCCTATCCAACAACAGCAATGGCAACAATAACAACAACAACAACAACAAAGGCAACAAAATGGGAAAAAAAAGCCTCCAGGAGCAGTAGATTCATAGTGTAGGCACCAAGCCCCAGCCATAATCCTGGAGACAAAAAGAAAAAAAACTGCGTAAATTTTGACTACTATATCTGTCATACTAGAATTATAAAATAGAAAACCGTTCATTAGTTTAACAATTTACTGAAAAGTGTAGAAAACAAATATTTTGGTATTACGGAGGTAACTTTTAGAAAATAGCAATTTTTTCAAAGGGATGAATTTGGACTGATTTAAATTCAGAAGCTGGAACAGAGCTCCTACAGCTAACACCCAAACTTCTGAGGCTGAAAAGACGTTTGCCTAAAGATGGAATCTTCCAAGTTTAGAAGAGGGGAGAGAAGAGCTTAAAGGTCCAGATTTCTAGGTATGTGGAAAAAAATCTCTCCTTCCAGCAGCTCTCCAGTCTTCCTCTTTTATCCCTTTTGTGTAAACTAAAGAGTGTCAGTTCTGAGTCGGCAAAGGAGAATGGAGGTGAATAAAATGGAAGCACCAGCATCACAAAGCAGAATATAGGAGGGAAGGGTTGGATAGCTTCACACCTGTCTCAACTATCCAAAGGGTAAATCGGATGAGAAAATAAAGGAGCAAAGAAAAAAGAAACAGAGGAATGAATCATTTATTTAGTTAAGAACCTTAATTTATTATAGTGCATTACAATACATATATTCTCCAAAATTAGACAGAAGCTGAAGTTTATTAGTCATATCATGTTTAAATCCATGAGGGAAGTTTTCTATTTAGAGAAATCCTATAGCAAATTGTTTTTGCAAGACAAATAATCACCCATAAATTTAACTGGTGCATAAATCATAATTTGTTTAAGCAAATTAGGTCTATATTGCCAAATATAAGATTCATCATTTTAGAATTCATAATACCTACTTGATTCACAAAGGACTTTCACAAAATATGATAATACAAAATGTTGAGATAGCAAAATTTTTTTCCTTGGTAAGATGATGAAGTCCTATGTTCCCTAAATTCCAACCTGGTCTAACTTTAATGATATAGAAAAGATTGATAGGGGGCCGGGTGGTGGTGCACCTGGTTGAGTACATATGTTACAATGTGCAAGGACCTGGGTTTGAGCTCCTGGTCCCTGCCTGCAGGGGGAAAGCTTTGCAGGTGGTGAAGCAGTGCTGCAGGTATTTCTCCCTTTCTATCACCCTCTTACTTCTTGATTTATGGCTAAATAAATAAAGATAATTTTTTAAAAATTAAAGAAAATAATTTCTTCATGTAAAAAATAGAAAAGATTGATAAAGAAAAATTTTAAATTCAGAGAAAGTTAGGAAAACATATTTGGGGCTGTGTGTGTGTATGTGTATAGGCGTCAGTGAGATAGGTGTAATGAATTCTCCTATAATACAAGTTTATATACTTCCGAAGAAGAGCGGATTATAGTCGAATACTAATAATGCTATTTTACTTCACTGTATAATGGTTCTGGGTATAACTTTATTTTTATTTCCTTCCTCATTACCATGACAAGTTGAATAACAACAACAACAATAAAATACACCGGTCAAATACCACCACAGCTATAGCATAGCAAGTCCAGCTGGAATGTAGAACATCTAATAACTTATCTAAACAATGTATCAATCACCTGAACATTTCCCCTACTTTCCTCCACTCCCTCCACAAATGAAAGTTAAATAGTTACACAGGTAGGCTAATCAGGCAAGACCGAGGCCCTGATTGATCTGTCTGATTATTCTGTCACTCAGATAGAGTTCCAGCCCCCTTAAAAACAAACAAAAAACACCCTTTGTGCTGGCTAGCTTCGCAGAACTCAGTTCAGTCTTTATTGATGAGGAATGCAGTGCAAGCTAGCTATTCTCTAATCACAAAGCTGTCCTATATATCTCCTGAGGTGAAAGTGTCAGGAAGAGGAAGTACGTAGAATAGGGGGTGGGGAGAAGGAAAAAGCTTGGGAACCAGTGGGGATTAATCCAGTGCTGGCAAAACAATGATTATGTAAATAGACCACAAGCAATGCAACAGAAAGGGTCTTAGAAGCAGAATTTGGAAGCAGACCAACACCTTTGCTACAGGGAAAATATCCTCCTATTCCCATGAGCATGGACTGGAAGAATTAATATCATGAAAATGAATATTCTCCTCAGAGACATTTACAAATTTAATGGGATACCCATCAAAGTCCCACCAAGTTTCTTCAAAAGAATAGAACAAAAACTACAGTCATTTATGTGGAATCATAAAACACCTAGAATTGCCAAAACCATCTTGAAGAAAAGAAACAGAAATGGTGATATCACACTCCCAGATCTCAAATTATATTAGAAGGCCATCATCATCAAAAAAGCCTGGTATTGGAACAAAAATAGGTACACAGACCAGGGGAACAGATTTGAAAGTCCAGAACTAAACCCCCACACCTATGGACATATAATTTTTTACAAGGGGGCCCAAAGTATTAAATGGAGGAAGAAAGTTCTCTTCAATAAATGGTGCTGGAAAAAATGGGTTGAAACATGCAGAAGAATGAAACTGAACCATTTTATCTCACCAGAAACAAAAGTCAACTCCAAATGGACAAAGGACATGATTGTTAGACCAGAAACTATCAAATACTTAGAGGAAAACACTGGTGCAACACTTTCTCACCTAAATCTCAGGGACACCATTGATGATACAAACCAATTGCAAGGAGAACTAAAATAAAAATCAATGGGACTATATCAAATTGAAACTATCACACAAAGAGATCCTTCACATAATGGGAGAAAATATTCATATACCACATAATAGACAAGAGGCTAATAACCAAAATATATAAAGAACTCACCAAACTTAGCAACAAAAACAAATGACCCTATCCAAAAATGGGCAGAGGACATGAACAAAATATTCACTAGAGAAGAGACCCAAAAAAGCTAACAAACACACACAAAAAATTGCTCTGGTCACTGATTGTCAGAGAAATGCAAATAGAGACAACATTGACATACCACCTCACCCCTTGAGAGTGGCATACATCAAAAATGATAGCCGCAACAAATGCTAGAGAGCTTGTGGGAACAAAGGAACTCTGCTGGTGGGAATGTAAATTGGTCCAACCTCTGTGGAGAGCAGTCTGGAGAACTCTCAGAAGGCTAGAAATAGATCTCCCATATGACCCAGTAATTTCTCTCCTAGGGACATATCCTAAGGACTCCATAACACCCAATCAAAAAAGCAGCACAGTTCATAATAGCTAAAACCTAGATGCAACCTGCCAGGCTAGCTTTGCGGGAGAGAGAGACTAGGAACTCGTGGTGGAGCGGGAACACAATGCAACGCCTTTATTGATCAGAGACAACCTTTATATCTTTTGAAATGGAAGTGGCAAGTCGGAAAAGGAAATGGCTGGGAAAGGGGGTGGAGAAAAGGAAAGAGCACGAAGGCAGTTTTAACTGGTGGGTTAACTAATACCCTGCAGGCAGGGCAGGTTTAGAGGTAGTAAGAAGATATATCAGGCAAAACAATGATTATGTGAATAGACCATACTATTATCAATGCAGCATGGAGCAAGGAGAGCTGGTTTAATGCCCAACACAACCCAGGTGCCAAACAACAGATGAATGGTTGAGAAAACTGTGATATATATACACAATGGAATTGTGTATTGGTATATATACACAATGGAATTGTGTATATACACAATGGAATTGTATACACAATATAAATTAGAATTTATATTGTGTATAATTGTGTATATATTGTGTATAATTGTGTATATGTTGGAATATATATTGTGTATATATTGGAATACTACACAGCTATTATGTATACTACACAGCTATTAAGAGCAATGACCCCATCTTGGATGGAGCTAGAAGGAATTATTTTAACTGAGATAAATCAGAAAGACAAAGATGAGTCTGGGATGATCCCACTCATGAACAGAAGTTGAGAAAGAAGAACAGAAAGGGAAACTCAAAGCAAGATCTGACTGAGTTTGGAGTAGGGCACCCACTGTACCAAAGTAAAAATCTCTGGGTGGAGGGTGAGGGTGTATGCTCAGCTTCACTAGGGGGTGGGGTTGGGTGCAGAATTTTGGTGGTGGGATTGGTGTTAATATACACTCCTATTAACTTAGAGTCTCATAAATCACTATTCAATTTATGAAAGAGGAAAAATGTATTGAATGTCTCAGACATTTTGTTGCATAGACCATAGCTGTGAGTATATGTTTTGTAAATCTAAGCACTTACAAATTGGTAATCAGATTGAATTTTAACACTGAGCTCAAATTGTTAATACACTTCTAATAATGACTTGTTCTTGGAAATAGTTAATGCTCTAAAAGCTTAGACTAGGGAGAACAGAAGCAACTGGTGGTATTCCTTTATAAGATACAGCTATAAGTAAATAGCATAAAATAACATAAATTATGGTGAGGTCTTGTATGTTACATCAAATTCTAACAACAGGATTTTCAAAGTTAACCTAATTGACAAATGATTTGGTTATAGCTACATTATCTATTTCTTGCCTTCTTAAACCCTAAGACAGCAGGAATCTTCCCCTTCTCTATAAAGCCCATATTTCTCCCAGTCCTGAAACTTCTATGGTGGAGCTCACTTTCCTGCATGCTTCTCCCAATTCATACCAACTGATACTGCATCTGCTGATCCTAGCCCAGTCAGTGCAACCAGTACCACCTCAGCATGTTTCAGTTCAGATTGCATCCAGAGATGTCAGGCATGGAATGTGAACCCACCAGCTTCATTACTCTGCCACCAGTTTCCAGATGCTACCTGGATGCCAACTGGACTTCCAGGGCAGACGACCCCATCAATATGTCCTGCAGCTCTGCTTCCTCAGAGCCCAGTCCCATCAAGGAAAAAGAGAGATAGGCTGAGAGTATGGATTGACTAGCCAACACCCATGTTCAGAGGGGGAAGCAATTACAGAAGCCAGACCTTCCACCTTCTGCATCTCATAGTGATCCTGAGTCTATACTCCCAGAAGGATAAAGAATAGGAAAGCTATCAGGGGATGGGATGGGATACAGAGTTCTGGTGGTATGAATTGTGTGGAACTGTACCCCTCTTATCTTATAGTCTTGTCAGTGTTTCAATTTCATAAATAAAATTTTTGAAAAAATTGAATTAAAAATTTAAATAAAAAAATAATAATTAGGATTAAGTACTTAAATGTTGAAGAATTGTGAAGGTGGTTAAAATTTCAATATATTTCCATGATCATTTGAAAAGGACATTTTCTGAATCCTAAAACAAATACAAAAAATAAACTATAATAACAAAAAATGGTGAATTGGACCAACCAAAAAAAAATTTGTGGTTAGTATAAGATAGGTCATGTAAACAAAAGCAGATACTTACAGAGTTTAAAAGTAAAGGCATGCTAATGTCTGGGTTATAAGTGAAACTCAAGGGGGAGTTGGGCTCAGTGGGTTAAGCACATGTGGTGTGAAGCACAAGGACTGGCATAAGGATCCCAGTTGAGACCCTGGCTCCCTACCTGCAGGGGATTCTCTTCACAGTCAGTGAAGGAGGTCTGCAGGTGCCTATCTTTCTCTACCCCTTTCTGTCTTCCCCATCTCTCTCCATTTCTCTTTGTCTTACCTAACAATGACAACATCAATAACAACAACAATAACTACAACAACAATGAAAAAAACAAGGGCAAAAAAAGGGAAAATAAATATAAAAAAATTTTTAAATAAGTGAAAGTCAATAAAGAAAAAACAGAAATGTGTCAAGATACAACACAGAAATAAATCACTATAAATGCTTATCAAAGAAAATAAAACTAAAATATGAATGAAGTGGAAGGGGCCAGGTGATGTAGCACCTGGTTGATCACACATATTGCAGTGCACAAGGATCCAGGCTGAAGACATTGGACCTAACCTACAGTAGTTGAACTTGATAAAAAATAAATAATGAACTTGTTAAAAAATAAAGTGTTAAATAAGAGCTGACTTTTTAATTTAATTTAATTTTATTTTATTTTTGCCTCCAAGGTTATTGCTGGGGGAAGAGTGCCTGCACTATGAATTCACTGCTTCTGGAGGCTGTATTTACCTTTATTTTGCCCTTGTTATTTATTGTTGTGGTGGTTGTTATTATTGTTGTCACTACTGTCATTGTATAAGACTGAGAGAAATTGAGAGAGGAGGGGAAGACAGGAGGGAGAGAAAGATAGATATCTGAAGACCTATTTTACTACTTGTGAAGGGACCCCCCCAGCATGTGGGGAGCCGTGGGTTTGAACCGGGATCCTTATGCTGGCCCATGTGCACTTAACCTGCTGCGCTACCACCCAACCTTGCAATAAAAACAGACATTTACATACTCCTTTATACACTACTGGTGGAAATATTCTGGCCTGGCCATTCTAGAAATAAATCTTATAAAGCCTAATGAAAACAAGGCCAAATGTTATGTGTACTAGAACTCAATAGTCCTACTCCCAGAGATACAACTTAATTGATAGAGCATTATATGCATGTAGTCACCTTTTTATAGGTTATGACTTGATAACCTGTAATTCTGTATAGCTTCTAGGGTCTAGAAGTTTGAATAATAATATGAGAAATTTAAGAATACATCATTGGACTTTAAAAAATAATAATTACTATATTTTAATACATTTATTTTACTTTTAGCTGTATGATCACACTACAAAAGACACACATACAATCACACAAGAGATTATTTTAAATTCATTAGAAAGGATGATTATGGGAAGTGAGAAGAGAAAATGGCATTAGTAAAATCAGAAAAAAGTAAGCTAAGTGCACATGTTACCATGCACAAAGACCAGGGTTTGAGCTCCCACCACCTACCTGTAGAGGGAATGCTTCACAAGAAATGAAGCAGGTCTGCAGATGTCTCTCTTCCTTTCTCCCTGTATATCGCTCCCTCCCTTCTCAATTTCTCCCCATCCTATCCAATTAAAAACAATAAATAGAAAGGGGGGGGATGGCTATTGTAAGGAGTGGATTCATAATGCCAGCACAGAGCCCCAGCACTAACCCTGGTGGCAGAAAAAAAAAAGAAGAAGAAAGAAGGAAGGAAGTTGGAAGGAAGGAAGGAAGGAAGGAAGGAAGGAAGGAAGGAAGGAAGGAAGGAAGGAAAGAAAGAAGGAAGGGAAGGAAGGATGTAAGGAGTGAAGAAAAATTAAAATCTTTGTGTGGACTGATGGTTTGAGCAGGTCCAAAACTAAAGAGGATTTATTTGAGCTTCCATACTGTAGAGGAACATTCAGACTAGGTGTCCAATAACTTCAGGCTTAATGTATAACTCAATACCTAGAGAATTTTGTACTCAGTGAGTTGTCTGAAAATTCCTCAGAGAAGGAAGAAGAGTCAAAGAACAACAGCTCTCATAGTCCATAGCTCTAGGACTGTGGTGACCCCAGCAGGAGTTTGGGACTATTAGCATACAAATGACCTCACCCTAGGGAGGTACTTCAGAGAAGGGACTGTATAAAAGCAAGGGACATTGAGCACTTGACTCTTTTTGCCTGAGGCTTCTTCTCCTGGTCATAGTGATGCTCCAGGAAGTGGTGCTACAGGCATCCACCCGCCATGTCTACTTCTTCTGGGAACCGACCCCTCTACAGCCATGAGCAACCTTTACCAGAGCTTATAATTGTTTATCTTATGGGACTAAACTTTGATAACCATATTCAGACTTTATAGACATAGCATACACTTAACCCTTGATGATAAGTGTTTGTTTTGCCTTTTACCTGTTTCACCCTAATAGACCGTGTATTGTTTAAACCAGTTCCCAGCTCTCACTGTGAATCTTTTTACTCGAGCAAGCAGCCCCAACCCCCAATCCCCCTATTAAGTTAAATAACAACATAGGACAAAATTGTAGTCCTTTGTATCAGAGAGAAAAATGGTAATTTACTGACCATAATAGTGATTTAGAAACTGGGATTACATCTAGAATATTTAGGATTTGGCTACTGCTTACCACTTACCTTGGATGTTTACTTATGTCCCTGCTGTTTGTTTTGTTTCCTGCCTAAATTATCACCTTTTAAAATTGAAATGATCACGCATTGTACAATAGACATGTAAGCAAAAGGGCTGAAATCACCCTAATCTCAGGGCTTCCATAATATTATTTAAACAATTTTTATGTATGTATTTCCTTTTTGTTGCCTTTGTTGTTTTTATTGTTGTTGTAGTTATTGTCTTTATTGATGTCATCATTGATAGGACAGAGAGAAATGGAGAGAAGAGGGGAAGACAGAGAGGGAGAAAGAAAGAGAGTCATCTGCAGACCTGCTTCACCGCCTGTGAATTGACTCCCCTGCAGGTGGGGATCCAGGGGCTCAAATCAGCATCCTTATGCTGGTCCTTGCACTTTGTGCCCTGTGCGCTTCACCGGATGTGCCCAACCCCCTACCTTTTTTTTTAACCCCCCAGTCATCTCCAGAAGAGCTCTGTCCACCTAGGGCTAGCTAATAACAGCAGGAATGTATTTGAGGAATAATTGATGGTAATAACCAAGCCCAAGTCCTTTAGCTTTAAGAATTTGGCAAAACTTAAAACATATTTGACCATAAGCCATAGAAACTTGACCAAAAAGTACCTTGAGAAATATTTCATACACATAATGACCAAGGATAACTATTCCATCAGTTGTCAAGGCAACACTTCTTTCTGTTTCTCATCACTCTTGTGCTATAGACTCTGAGATTTTGACTTCTTTGTCATACTGTTCCATTCTCTTTTTCTGCAGACTGATATCCTCTATTTACATATCTTTCTGCACTGTAATAGAGAACTCAGTAAGAGTCACATGGTTCTTTAGTTTAATACTTTTTGTAATGTAAAATTAGGATCTCTTAAAGTCTCAAGGAATTATTTTGATCTGGTACTCTTTGGAAAATATATTGCCCTTTCTTGGATCTACTATAGATCTAATCAGTCAGAGGAGTACAGTCATGGTTAGCCATTATAATGTATAACATGTACATGTACTACATCAATGCTGAGAATGGGGCAGGCACATTTGTCTGAGAAGTAATAAGAATTATGACTGGGCTAGAGAGGAATTCCATAATACTTCTATGATAATTTATGGTGTACTAAGTTATACAATTAAATTTAGTGAGTACTATTTTAATGTGCCTAGAAATAATGAAAGACTGTATTTCAAGAAAACACTACCAAACATTGAATTACACATTTTGAAAAAAATAATTATGTAAGTGCAACCCTATCAAAATAGTCATCAAGACTCATCCAGTTGTAGGAATTATTTGGGTGAGGAGAATATTTTTAAAAAGGCATTTCTCAGGAGTCAGAGAAATTAATCTACCATATTTAGATTAACCCTCCAATAGGAATACACACACACACACACACCTATACACCTACCTTTACTTTTTTGTAATGTATATTCTCTTCAGTTCTGATGCTTCTGTGATTATATTCAGTTAAATAAGCCTCAACGAGAAAGGAGATGCAATATTTTAGAAATTTAGTTGACAGCTTGCATTGATGGGGAAAGTACCTCAAGAAAAAAATAAATCAGGTGCCAGAAGTCAACAGAATAAAAACACAAGAAGCATTAAAAACTGTACTTAAGCAATAAAAGAATATCTGGTCTTTATTGTAAACTGGAAGAGCCATTATTATTCTAGGTATAAAAGTAGCATATAGTATTTCAATCCATTATCACTACCCTTACCTTTTTTACACTCTTGGAATTTTTATAGATGTACAATCCATGAATATTTGTAAATATATACAGGAACACAATAAATCAGACCCTAAATTTGCACTGGCATCCCCCAAATTCTTGTAGTTAAACAGAATTTCCCAAATGCGGCAACCCAGAACCTTTAGCTTAAATAGGCGTTTTGACTTTAGAAACAGATCATCACCAGGAAGAAAATTTCAGTTTATCAAGATAAAGTTCCAGATTCTTGAGCAAGTAGAATTTGGTCACTTCCTGAAGTAGAGATACTTTATGGTAAGAGAGGGATGGTCTCTCAGCAAGAGTACACTTTCTCAGAGCACCTGCAAAATGATACTTCACTCAGCCTTCAAAAGAATAACAGCTATGGCATGCCTTTTCCACCAGGATAGAAGAAAATTGTAAAGTCATGGCAACCATAACAGATGTCACTGCCAAAGATGTGGACATGAAGAATTTGAAATGGAATAAATAATGTTGGCACTACAATAAAGATGTACAGAATTAATAATGCACCAAGCAACTTCCTCTCCATCCCCTAGTCCTCCATCAAAAACAAGAGACTGGTAGTCGGGCTGTAGTGCAGCAGGTTAAGCGCAGGTGGTGCAAAGCACAAGGACCGGCATAAGGATCCCGGTTCGAACCCCGGCTCCCCACCTGCAGGGGAGTCGCTTCACAGGCGGTGAAGCAGGTCTGCAGGTGTCTATCTTTCTCTCATCCTCTCTGTCTTCCCCTCCTCTCTCCATTTCTCTCTGTCCTATCTAACAATGACAATAACAATAATAACTACAACAATAAAACAACAAGGGCAACAAAAGGGAATAAATAAATAAAATAAATATTTAAAAATAAAAAAAGAGACTAATTAAAATCAAATCAAATATTTATTTTAATGGACAAATGAAAGGATGGGACTAGAAATTAATTCTCTTCACTGTTTGATATGATTAATGCTGCATTCTACTACAGAAGGCCACTTGGTAAACGGTTGAATTCATTGTGCATTTATAAGAGAATTTTTGTCATGTTCCGATGATCCTTTTAAACATCAGGGCCATACAGAGTTGAGTTTGGCTTTGATAGTACCATGGTGAAAACTATCTGTAGTAAAACTGAAGTATTTTATCTACCTTGTAGTTATCCTGCTGTTTTCACATGAGACAAGATATTAAAACACCTTTGTTCAATTTTAGATCAAAGAGATGATTGTGCCTTTCATCCCTATTTCTTGTCAAAAGGCCTTTCTAGTTCCATTACCATAAATATTATTATTTTTACTATTTCCATAATTAAATAATTCATATTTGTTTATTTATTTATTTACTTACTTACTTATTTTTACCATAGCACTGTTCAGCTCTGGCTTATTGTGATGGGGATAATTGAACCTGGGACTTTGGAGCCTCAGGCATGAGAGTCTCTTTTCATAACCATTATGCTTTCTACCCCCGGCCCTTTAATTTCTCTACCATTCTCAATTTTCACCTCCACTTTAATTTTAATATATTCACAATTTTAGCACATTTATAATATACATATTTTATACATATACATAGCCAGAAAAAAACATTAAGAATCACATTTCAAACTCTGCTATTGAGCAATGAAATCATAAAAGTTAATGCAAATAGTAGAGAATGAATATGTTATTCTTAAATGAGTTTAGAGAATAGAGAATATTTAAACAGATCATAATGAATGTTATAGGGAAAAGGAGAAAAAGTCATTATAGAATTCATATAAATAACATTACCACAAAGATAGGTTTATATGAGGATCTGTATCAAAGCAGTCTTTGTTTAATGAAATCATTTCCATAAGAACTTTCACTTTTAAGTTGTATGATCTCCAAATTTATACTTATCACTATAGACCCCCTTTTTTTTTCTAAATTCATTTAGCAAAACTTAGGATGACAATCCTAATTAGCCTAGAGGGTGACAATTTTTCATGCATAAGAAATATTCCTAAATTATATTTAGATAAATAGATTTAAAATTCTTTAAATGAAATGTATGTGATAAATTTAGTGTGAAAAATAACTTAGGAAAAATGCATCTAATTAAGCAACACTTGCTTTCAAATAATTAGAAAGACACGTTATACTTTGTAGATGGAAAGGTAAGATAATGACACATAGCATTATATATATATATATATATATATATATATATATATATGATAGAGACAGGGAAAATTGATAGGGAAGGATGAGGAAGAAAGAGAGAGAGAAAAGAGAAGGACAGCTGCAATGCACTTCACTTTTTGTGAAGCTTTCCTCCTATAGGTGGGAAGTGGGGCCTTGAACCTTAGTATTTGAGCTCTGTAATGCACGCACTCTGCAAGGCATGCCATCATCCAGCCCTAATATTTTTAAATGTATATTTATTCCATTATATTATTTATATACTCTTGTGTTCTATATATATAGAATGTCTCCAATACCATAACCATTATTATGTCTCAATAACTAGTATGGGAACCTCAGTCCCTATGGTGGAACAAATGATTATTTGGTTGAGGATACTGTCCACTGATGCCTATCTTGTAGGAAATTTACTTTTGTAACAACAAAAATACTATAAACTAACATTTACTCAGTGAAGTGATAATAAAATTTGGAAAAAAGAGCAAATTTCAAACTTTTATATCTGTCTATATCGTGTGCCTGTTGGCAGTAGACATCACTACAGGTATCATGACACTCACCAGGAATGTTTCTGCTTTTTGTATATTTCTAATCATTCTCCCACAAAAATCATTGCTTCTTGAGTTCTTCTAATTTTCGACTGAAACAACATACATGACCTAGTTTAAAATACAGAACTTGCATTCAACTACGCTAAAGCTTCCAGTCTGATCACCAACCTCCTTGACATGAGCTAAGCAGATACTCCAGTAGAGCTCATTATCTGAAGCTTCCTTCCAACCTCTAGCTCCATCAACTATTGCAGTCATTATTTCCCTTGGACAATGGTAACTTTTTGAGTTATTTTTCAAAGCCACATTTTGTTGTTAAAATTCTTAGGCTCTAGCTGGCCAGGCTAGCTTCACGGGCGGGTAACAGAGACGCGGAGACAACAGCTGGACAGGGAAGCTGTATTTCTTTATTCAGGAACAACGATTCATAAACTAAGACAAACTAATCACCAAACAGAACTCTGCTGTCTCTTTGCGGCAGCGCAAGCACTCTCTCTTACTCTGGAACTCAGGAACCCTCTCCAACTCTCGAACTCCGGAACTCTAGTGGGGTTCCTTGGGGCGGGGCCAAGCAGGCCCGCGAAACTAACTGGACTGATCCAATTCTCTTGGCGGGGGAGAACTACCCAATGTAAAGCATACAACATCATTTAATTATAAGAATAGCACGCTTAATACTCTTTCTCTTATTCATTTCCTTTTCTTGCACAAAAGGTCATTGATAGCACACTCAAGCTAAGGAGAACTTTTGTTAATAAAAATTTCTAGCCCAAAACTTGTCAAGAAAGTTTCTCCATAAAAGTTGACAGAATAATGTCTAGTTCATGCAATTTGCTAAATATAATTCCAGCACTATCTATAGTATCAGGTTTATGTATTTGAGTGTTCATTTTCTAATGGAGAGTGTTTGAAATAAAAAAATAAATAAAAACATTAAGTGTTGGATTATATAATTTTTTCCTAGTTGGAGTTTTATTTCCATATGGAAATTTATTGTTTTATTAGTGATTTAATAGTGATTGGTAAGATTGTAAGAGAAGAGGGATGCAATTCCATTGAATTCCCACCACCAGTGTTTCATATTCTATCCCCTCCACTGGAAGCTCCCCTATTCTTTATCCTTTTTGGAATATGGACCAAAATTCTTTATAGGGTACAGAAGGTGGAAGGTCTGGCTTCTGTAATTGCTTCTCCACTGAACATGGGCATTGTCAAGTTGATCTATACCCCCAGCCTGTGTCTATCTTTCATCATATTGCCTAGAAATTAAAAGGCATTATTAGCTTTTAAAAATATTTATTTATGTATTTATTTATTTGACATAGCTTCTCTATTGAGAAGGGGAAGATAGATATGTGTAGCACTGCTTCATCACTTGTGAAGCTTCTCTCCCTGCAGGTGGGGCCTGGGGGCTTGAACCCAAGTTCTTGCACACGGTAATATACGCTCTCAACCAGAGGTGCCACTGTTCAGCCCCTGCTTTATAAACTTTTAATGGTATGTTTTTGCATATGTATAGGATACATGCTTTTAAACCATTTTATTAGGGAGTTAATGGTCTACAGTACAGTTGTTAGCACTTGAGTAAATCTTTAATGATGCATGTATTTCTATTTTAGGTAATTATTTTTTAATTTAGATAATGAGTTATGAGCCAATTTCTGAAACTGATTAAATACATTCATTGCATTGTTCAACTTTATTAGCCATCAGGATTACATTTTAACTCTATAAATATATTGTTATTAAGCTAATATATTTGTAATCTATAATTATTTTAAGAAGTTTTCTTAAAATACACAATGATCTACAATCTTAATCAGGAAAAAAATACACAAGTTTTAAGGATGCTTTCATTGATTTTGTCCTAGAATGCAACTGAACTTGTCTTATACTTTGCCTCTTTATATTTTAGGAAAAACTGTCAAAACCCTCCAGTTATCATTCATCTCCTTAGAAAAATGTTTGTCATTATTCCTTAATGAACTTATTTTACTAGAGTTACAGAGCAAACTAGTTTATCTCTAATCCTTGACAATTTACTTTCATATAGTTTTATATGTAAATTAACTCAAGAAAATGGAAATGGTTAGTATTAAAAGAGAAATTTTGTTTATATCAACTTGTGTGATATAGGTCATGTACACACTCTCATTTCTCTATCTAGTGATAGGCACAAGGAGATATGCATGTTTCCTTAGTTTGTTATAGATAAGTAAACTTGTATTGTAGCTATTTGCTTATCTATGTTTAAGGGTGTGTGTGTGTGTGTGTGTGTGTGTGTGTGTGTTTCTTTCTCTTCTATCAGATTTGTTTTTTTTAGTTTATGACAATAATTAAAACATCTCATCATTGAATCTAACTCTTAAAATGTTCATGACCAAGATAAGATATGAGGATGTTACTACAAAGTCAACCACAGTTCGATGGAAACTATATACTCAATACTTTGGTATTCAGAGCCTTTTTTTCCTAATATTTCTTCCCTTATTTGGCAGATATTCGCATATAGAAGATAACTGATGAATATTTCATATAGAACTGATTAAAATAAATATCCTCATTTTCCTAAAGCACCATCTTACCTTTTCTCACTATGCTGAACTATAAAACTTTTAGTATTAGATGCTCACCCAGAATTATGCTTTTGTTTGCTTTGTCCTCTTTTATGAGAGTATTATGCTAGTTTTGTCTAGTGATTTACATCAATATTACTTATGGCATTACTAAATCCAGCAAGTGTCCAATCAAGTCATTGAACTATTGAGATTTTCACACTTAACTGTTTTTTTACATCAATTTTTCTTTTCTGATAAATTAACATGTGTTTTCTTGAATATTTAAATTAGAAACCACAACAAATCACTTATTCATTATTACACGTACACACTTGGTAACCATCATAATAAAAAGAAAATCTAACACAGCAGTTAAAATCAATTTTTCTTCCATTTCGAAGACACTGCTTTGTGTTTCACTTTGTTGTTACTCCCACATCTTCTCCCATCCTAAACATGATCAGTTCCATGTTATAGCTTCTTAATTGTACAGACTGCCCTGTTATCCCAGAGTAAAATGTTCAGGACCAAGGAGGTTCCTGCCTTAGCATGCACATGACCCTGACTTAAGCCCTGATATTACATGGATAAGGCCACTAGTACATGAGGGATTCTGCAATTCTGTTGTAGCAGTTTCTCTGCTATATCTATCTATCTATCTATCTATCTATCTATCTATCTATCTTCATCTCTATCTCCATCTATCTCTATCTTATTTCTATGTAAATCTGTCTTTTTGAATGAAAAAGTGTCCTGGGAATGCTAAAAGGATGCATGTGTGAGACCCTGCAACTCAAAAAAATGTGGAATATCGCTATGTGAAATTATTAGGCACTTTATTATGGACACCTAAGAACACTATTACCACTAGTTTATAAAAAAATTGTTGAGTATTATCAGATTCCAAAGTAATTCCGTAACGGGAATATTCTGCTTCCATGTAGCAGGGTAACTTGTATCTTCCTCTTTAAACATCTCCTCTGTGAGGGAAGACCCCCACATCTACCAAAGTTGTAGTTTATCCTGTAATTAGCATAATGTCCTACAAGGGAACTGTATCTCTTGTTGAATAAATAGCTTTGCAATAAGCTATCCTGCTTCTATTAGACTAAATATAATTGACAAATTTAATAATACTAATAAACATTCAAGATATTTGGTATTAAGTCATTTCCATGAAACAGTAAACATTTTAAATTCTCATTATAAACAGAGAAAATTCGATTCAATTAGTGTCTGTGAAAATCATAGTAGGAATACAACACTGTGTAAGCTACTACCTAACAGGAAGGATTCTATTAAATTCCCTGAAAGTAGTAATAAGGAAGAGATACTATATATACAAATGTCAATGCAATACATATATGATCCATGTTATAGCAAGTCTACAAGTTGTGAGCAGGAAAGGGGAAAGATCAAGGGCCGTGGGACACAAGTCAGGACAAAGAGGATATACCAATTTCTAATCTTCTTCTTCTAGCGTTTGCCCTTCTTCCGTAGCCAGTCAACAGCATGAGGTTGAGCCCAAGTTTCGAGACCTCCTTTGAATCTGGAGAGGTGGCAGTCGTTGACTATGTGGGTCATAGTCTGTCTGTAGCTGCAGGGGCAGTTCAGGTTATCTCTGGCTCCCCAGCGATGGAACATAGCGGCACACCGGCCATGGCCTGTTCGATAGCGATTGAGGAGGGCCCAATCATAACGTGCTAGGTCAAAGCCGGGTTGACGCTTGCAGGGGTCTGTGATGAGGCGTTTGTTCTTTACCTCAGCTGACTGCCAACTCTGTTTCCAAGAGTCTGGAACAGAGAAGATTAGTGTAGGCGTAGGAGACCAGATTGGATGACTAGACGTCAAGCGTTGGACAGGGTGGGCGAAGATATCTGCATATATTGGCAGGTCCGGTATATTGGCAGGTCAGGTTTCTAATAATCACATCTGAAATCTATATAATTGTATAAAGCAGGATAGTTCAAAAATGTAAAAAAGAAGAACATCCACAGAAAGAACAGGGAAGATAACAATAGTATAGTGGTTATGAAAAGGACTTTCATACCTTGAAGTCCCCTGTTCAATTCCATGCACTGTCATAAGCTAGAATGGAGCAATGTTATGGTAGTAAATAAATAAATACAGAAGAATGTCCACAAGGATAGAGAATCTTAAAAAGACAAAACATCACCATAAAACATTAGTATCAGGAGTCTGGCGGTAGCACAGTGGGTTAAGTGCACATGGCGTGAAATGCAAGGACAGGCTTAAGGATCCCAGTTCGAGCCCCCGGCTCCCCACCTTCAGGGGAGTCACTTCATAAACAGTGAAGCAGGTCTTCATGTGTCTATCTTTCTCTCCCCCCCGTCTTCCCCTCCTTTCTCCATTTTTCTCTGTCCTAACAACAACTATATCAATAACAACAACCATAATAACTACAACAATAATAAAAAAACCAAGGGCAACAAAAGGGAAAATAAATAAACAAATAAATAAACATTAGTATCAGTTAGTCATTCAATAGTTTGACCATAAGGGTAATCACCCTTGAGATTGAGACAAATATCTCCATTAAGAAGACAAAGGATGAGACAAAGAGACATTTCACTGAGAAGATACCTAGTAATATCCAAGTTTGAGTTCCTAGTACAACTGTAGTACTGTGTGTGTCTGTGTGTGTGTGTATGTGTGTGTGCGTGTGTATGTGTGCATGAATGCATGAGTGCCTGCATGTGTGTGTTTTCTTGCAAAAATGGTCCAGTGATAAGGTCTCAGTCATGAAAAAAATTAAAATATACAAAATATTAAAATAAACAACAAGATCCAGCATCAAAAAGATATCCTCATGACTACCTCAGTTTCTTCACATTAGATAAGCAATGGGAAGATAGGCGTACTTTCTGAAGGAGATATCCAGAGTTAGCCCCACATCTAAGTGGGTGACTGTCAGTTCATTCATCTCCAGTAGTGAATTTACTCTGCACTGTCATTATTCCCTCAATTTTCATTAGAAATTATTAGATTCAATAATCACTGTATAAGTTCAAAATGTTAATGAAAGTTATGCTAGATGGTAACAAAAAAAACACCTTCAGAAAGAAAAAAAGACTATCATTGATCTTTTTAAAACAGAATTTCATTAGAACGTACTATGTCTATCTATCTATATCTATATCTATATCTATATCTGTATCTGTATCTGTATCTGTATCTATATATATATATATATAGATAGAGATAGATGGATATATATAGATATAGATATATACACAATTAGATATAAACAGGGCTGGGGAGATTATATGATGATTATGCAAATGAATGTCATGCCTAAGGCTCTGAGATTCAATCCCCAGCATCACCATAAGCCAGAACCGAGTAGTGTTATAATGTTCCCCCACCTCTCTCTTTCTTTCTTTCTTTCTTTCTTTCTTTCTTTCTTTCTTTCTTTCTTTCTTTCTCTCTCATTAAAATAAATTTTAAAATATTTTTAAAATATAAAGAAATGAACTTCATATTGTTTTATCAAGCTTTCTTTGAGTTTGTTCATTTACAGTAATAGGTAATTAAGATGCCTGCTACATAATATACTTGAAGAAAACTGAAAAGAAGAAAAGAAAGGAAAGAGAGGGGAAGGAAAATGGAGGGGGATAAAGTGACTGAGAGAACAAGAGAAAATAGAGACCAAGAAAAGTAAATGATATGAAGAATGATACAGAAACACAGAAAAGTTTAGAATATATAGAAGAAATAAAAAGAAGGACAAAAGACAGGAAGGGAAGTAAGTGAGAAAATCTGGAGTGAATAAATGCAAAGTGGTTTCTCATTCAAAGAGAAGAGGAAGAAAAGATTTAAGGTTTAAGTTAGAACCTGAATGCAGGTAAGACAGTATTTTAATGGAAAAGGCACACTAAATGTGTCAGTTTTGAGTCCAAAACACACACACACACACACACACACACACACACACACACACACACACACACTCAATGCTTGATATAGGAAAAAGGTGAGCTCCATTGTGGAATGGTGACATAGCTGGCTAAGTTTGTACATTACCACTACAATGTGCAAGGATCTGGGTTCAAACCCTCAGTCTCCACTTGTAGGTGGAAGTGGGGGCTTTACACGTGAGGTGGTCTGCAGGTGTCTCTCTGTTTCTGTCCCTCCTAATTCCTTCTTCCCTCTAAAATTTTCTCTGTCCTATCAAATAAAGTTAAAAGCCATACAGGAAAAAAAAAGGCTTACACAACTAGCAAATGTAAAGGAAGAGACAATAAATCATTTAAATCTTATATCTGGATGCATATAGCTTTCTTTTATACTTTTCAAATCTTATGTAATAATTCTTCTCTTCCACAAACTCTATTCTGGATTTGTTTAGGAAAAGTAGTTTGGTTAAGAGACATAAAGCTATGAGGGGTTCTTTCTGGTTTCAGCTGTGCATTGAAAAGAACATGGACAATAGACAATCATACACAACGCTAGTGTTAGCAACTTATATGTAGAGAGACATATATCCAAAGACAGAAAAACAGACAAATAATAAAAACAAAAACAACACATTTATACTTTAACTGAATTCTAAGTTAGAAGTCAAAAAGTTTTAAGCATACTGATGAAAGCCAAGTATATACTTCTTTTCTCTCAGATCTAGTAAGAAGAAAACAAATAGCAGAGGAAAGAACAGTCGGAAGAGAAACTGCAGAATAATAACAAATAAATAATATTTGGTGATTGCTCACATCAGGACTGGAGCTAGAATTTAAAGCTAAGGAAGTGAGGCTATAAAATCCATACTTTTCTTTCTAGGTCAGTATTTTTAATGCTTCAATTTTTTCATCTATCATCTTAAAGATAATTTTTAAGTCTGTGTACTACCCAGAGGGCTACCTATTTAATGTTTGTTTTAGATATGTTCACTATTCTAAATGAATAATACTGTGCTATAAGGAAGATTTACAGCTGGTCAAAAATGGAAAGTATATCACTCAATAACATAGAAGGCATCAGTGTAAATTCTGCGTCCTGAAGACTCCTGACAATCCTGGAGAAACTGAAAGCTGTTTTATTAAGAGAGAAACTAAAAATGTGATTATTAAGCAGGTTAAACCAAGATTTATGCCTCCATGGAACCAAAGTGTATACTCCTTGGGATAAAATGTCCTGCAAGAACATTCATTCATCAGACATTACTCTTCCTGGGCTGGAGAAATAGCTCAGTGCATCAGAACACAGGACATGAATGCCTGAAAACCTGGGCTCTGTCTTGGCACAACCAGAGTTGAGTTGTGCTCTAGTCTTGATTTTTCTCTATCTCATAAAAAAATAATAATAAATAACTCAGGGCCAGGCGGTGGCACACCTGGTTAAGTGCTCACTCTCATTACAGTGCACAAGGACCCTGGTTCAAGTCCCTGGTCCCCACCTACAGGGGGAAAGCTTCACAAGTAGTGAAATAGGACTACACGTGTCTGTCTCTTTTCCTCTCTATTTTCCTCTTCCTTCTCAATTTCTC
This sequence comes from Erinaceus europaeus, assembly GCF_950295315.1. Lineage (NCBI taxonomy): Eukaryota > Metazoa > Chordata > Mammalia > Eulipotyphla > Erinaceidae > Erinaceus > Erinaceus europaeus. The sequence goes on from NC_080172.1 coordinate 88,472,194, forward strand.
TCTGTCTCTATACAATAATACAAAAATAAAAATTTAAAAATAAATAAACAACTTTTAAAAAATCTTCCTGGGTACTGATATTTATATTAGTTAGTAGAGAAGAACCTGTTTTCATTGAAAACATTAGATACAGCCTAGCTCTGCTAAGATGAAACCAGAGAGGTATAATAGAATGTCAGCCAGGCATGTAGATTCTGCTATGATGGGGGGGGGGGGAGGAGGTACTACTAATAAAGTGTCCTTTGCAGCAATTGTTTGATCTATGTGACACAGATTGAGTATCTGCCCTTAACTAGTTCAGAGGCCTTTCTAAGAACTGAAATCTTTCTACCCTTGACTAGAGAACCGAAGTAATACAAATAGAATTGTTATATTGTCCAAAATTGTCTTGGGGAAGAGATTATGCTTAGTGAAAGTAAGTGGTTTCACGCATATATGGAATCTAAGGAACTGAAGCACGTGAATTTACAAACAAAAAACCAAAAAATGAATGCCAAGTCTTAGCACAGCGGACCTGGCACAAAGTGCAAGGACCAGCATAAGGATCCCAGTTTGAGCCCCTGGCTCCCCACCTACAGGGGGTCACGACACAAGCAATGAAGCTGGTCTGCAGGTGTCTATCTTTCTCTCCCTTTCTCTGTCTTCCCCTCCTCTCTTGATCTCTCTGTGCTTTCCAACAATAATGACAACAATTTTAATAACAACGATAAACAACAAAGGCAACAAAGGGGGAAAAATAGCCTCCAGGAGCAGTGAATTTGTAGTGCAGGCACTGAGCCCGAGCAATAAGCCTGGAGACAAAAAAACAAAACAAAACAAACAAACAAAAGTACTACTTCGGAGGGGTGGGAGGGTGGGGTGGGATGGAGTAATAGTGACCAAAACACATCTGGGAAAATGCAGATAAAGAAAAAACAAAACTAACCAAAACAAACAAACAACAACAAAAGCAGAATCTCATTTAACAATCTGCAATGCTTGAAGAAACTCACTGAGCCACAGTACAATGCAGGAGGCAGGCTTGTGGAAAGGGTGGGAAAGAAAATCATGAGACAGAAGCAGTTTAAAATGGGAGTTGTAGCCAATAAGCAGCACAAGACTTGAGAAGGCAAAAGACTGTCTGACCTGCCCATACAGCAACAGAGTGTAGCCAGAGGCCAGAGTGCAGTCTGAACAAGGCAGCCAGCCATCACTGGGCTTCAGGTGCTGGTGCTTTCCTCACTGCTACAGTGGGAACTTACTATGAACTCACCCAAGGTAACACAGAAGATTCTTCCCTACCCCTCCCCACTACGACAGATAAACAATATTGATACAGTGCCACCTGCGAACTGAAGAGCAGAAATCATGCTTAACCAAAACATGGAATATAATACAACTATCTAAAATCACAATGACTTGGAAAAAGTGAGTCTGAATTTAGAAATCATGCTGTGAAGATAATTCAAGATTACGGCCATAACATACAAACACAATTTCAAAATCTCAGAGATTTATTTCACCAAATAGCTATATAAAACACACAAAGAAAATTCTAAACAGAGCTACAGGATGTGAAGAAAATTCTGGATGGAGAAAGGGCATATCTAAAAGACTTAGTACGTTGAATTAATCAGCTTGAGGAGAAAATGTCAGGACTAGGAGATAAAAGCAGTACATTCTATTAGTGTAAAACTGCGAAGAGGAAAAGTTCATGAACAAATGAAGCAATTCTCCATAAAAAAGCAGAATCTAAGAAATACAAAATAAGTGAGAGTTACCGAGATACCTGAGGATGAAAAGGTGAGTGGAGCAGAGAATACATTCAAAGAAATTCTAGCAGAATATTGTCCACACCTTGGCCAAGTTCAAAATATAGTCAGACAGGAAGCTGAATGAACATCAGAACTCCTGAATCCCAAATAGGCCACACCATAACACATCATAGTAACACTCCAAAAACAAGGACAGGGAGAAAATACTGCAAGTTGCAAAGGAAGGAAGAATTTAACCTACAGAGGTAGAACCATCAGGTTTTCATCAGATTTCTTATCACAAATCCAAGAGGCAAGAAGGGAGTAGAATGATGTATTCACACAATTAAAAGAAAAGAATCACCAGCCATTGATACAGACATTAAAGGAATTCACCACTACCAACACAAGAATTACTGAAAAGAGTTCTACAGGAAAAGAAGCAATGGAACTCCAAGATTAAATGAAGTATTCTGTGGTTAAGTAAGAAAGAAAGAGAGAAAGAAAGAAAGAAAGAAAGAAAGAAAGAAAGAAAGAAAGAAAGAAAGAAAGAAAGAAAGAAAGAAAAAGACTTTGAATAAAACAACAGCAGAGAGGGAGGTAATATGGCGACGGCCTGAGAAGTCGCTAACAGCGAGTGCTCTGATAGCATCGTCGGCAAAGGTAGGATTTTCTGCCTTTAGCAGGCCAGTCAATAAGGGGGGGGGGCACCAAAGAAGTTATTACAGTTTAATTTGGGTTAACAATTAGAGCAAAGGTGACACGGACTAGCGGGGCGCCAGAATTCCCAGGCGGCGCCAGGCAAGGCGAGTGCGCCGGGCATTGTCCTCCGCCCGCCCGGGAAGGCGGCTCCTCCGCCGGTTGCAGAGCGCGGCGGGCAGAGGACCCGGAGAGAGCACTTTAGCTCGGGGGCTGCCTCTTGGGAGTTGCCAGGGTCCACCGCGACCCTGAGGGTGGATCCAAAGACTTCTTGAGTATAGCTCTCATTGGATCAAAGGACTTGGAGCTAGTTTTCATTTTTGAGAAATCCTTTAAAAAAGTCTGGAGGGCGGGGTTTCCCGGAAAATGGCGCCCGGAGAAGCAGAAGCGGCCAGCCTTTGAGCTCCGGACACATCTCGTGTAAACAATAGGATTTTCTGCCTTTAGCAGGCCATCCAATAAGGGGCCATAACGGTCATACCAAGGATGTTTCTATAACTTAATTTGGGTTAAGAATTAGAGTAGGGGGAAAAAATTCTTTTTTCTTCCTTTTAATTTTCAAGCATACATCCTTCCCGCCGCCCCCCCTCCCCCCATAAGCAGTGCCTGGGACCAGCTACTAGCAGGATACCCCATACCACCAAACAGGTTTTTTTTTTTTTTTTTTTTTTTGTTAATTCACTGATACACATTTGGGAAGTTCCTCGCACTGCTCTTTAATTACAACTCTTCTTCCTATCTTCTCCCTTTTCTCTCTCTTATCTCTCTCAATCTCTCTCTCTTTTTTTTTTTTTTTTTTTTTTAATCTTGTCATACACTTCTTTCTTCTTTGCCTTTCTGAATTTGTGAATTACTTTGGGGAAGAAATCTGACCCAGAGTGGACTCTCTATGTGTGTATCTCTGCTCTAGTTCCCTTTACACTCTTGTTACCCTTAGAATATACACTGGATAGTAAATTTGCATAACTGTCTATTCTTGCTATCCTCTCTTCCTTTTCTCTTTCTTCACTGGGATTTGGTTACTATTTTTTCACGGACTGGAGAAATTGTTTGGCTAACTGGTAACGATTAAACTCCTTCAATACTTACTTCAGTTGCTACGGTTATTCCGGAGGTTGGTGAGTGCAATTGTCATAAAGGTATTTAGTACAGTGTTACTTGTGCTCAAAACACAACAACTGAGGAACAACAGAACATTAAAAAAAAAAAGAGAGAGAAACACATAAATTAAAAAAAAATGGGTAGATTAAAAACAAATAAAACTGCTACCCCAATGAATGAAGACAAGAGCCCAGAAGAAACCACAAATCAGTCAGAAGTAACCATAGATAAGAAAAGTATGCAAGCAATAATAAACTTATTAATCACAGAAATGAAAACAACATTGGAGGAAAGAAATGGCAGTATTAGGGAAACAACAGTTGAGACCCCCAAGGAAAATACTGATTATCTTGAGACAATTAGAGAACTGAAAGCTGAAATAGCTGTAATGAAGAAAGAAGCTGAGGCAAGGGAAAGCAGACTAACAGAAGCAGAAAACAGAATTAGTCAGACAGAGGATGAGTTAGAGAAAACTAAGAAAGAGGTGAAAGAGCTTAAAAAGAGATTGAGAGACACTGAAAACAACAACAGAGACATATGGGATGATATCAAAAGAAGTAACATTCGTATAATTGGCCTGCCAGAGGAAGAAAGAGAGGAAGGGGAAGCAAACATCCTAGAGGAAATAATACAAGAAAATTTCCCAGACCTGAATAACAGAAAGGATATCAAGGTGCAAGAGGCCCAGAGAGTACCAAACAGAATCAACCCAGACCTGAAAACACCAAGACACATCATAGTCACAATGAGAAGAAGTAAGGATAAAGAAAGGATCCTAAAGGCTGCAAGAGAGAAACAAAAAGTCACATACAGGGGAAAACCCATAAGACTTTCTGCAGATTTTTCAACTCAAACTCTAAAAGCCAGAAGGGAGTGGCAAGATATCTATCGAGCCCTGAATGAAAAAGGGTTTCAACCAAGGATTATATATCCTGCTAGACTTTCATTCAAGCTAGATGGAGGGATCAAAACCTTCTTAGACAAACAACAGTTAAAGGAGGCAACTATCACCAAGCCGGCCCTGAAAGAGGTATTAAAAGACCTCTTATAAACAAGAACATCACTATAATACTTGTAATATATCAGAGCAAACAAATTGTTTTTTAGAACAATGGCACTACAATACATTAAATCCATAATATCAATAAATGTCAATGGCTTAAACTCACCCATCAAAAGGCACAGGGTGGGGGGATGGATCAGAAAACATAACCCAACCATATGCTGCTTGCAAGAATCCCATCTGTCACAACAAGATAAACACAGACTTAAAGTGAAAGGATGGAAAACTATCATACAGGCTAACGGTCCACAAAAAAGGGCAGGAACAGCCATTCTCATCTCAGACACGATAGATTTTAAATTAAATAAAGTAATAAAAGATAGGCAAGGACATTACATAATGATAAGAGGATCAATCAGCCAAGAAGACTTAACAATTATTAACATCTATGCACCCAACGAGGGACCATCTAAATACATTAAACACCTATTGAAAGAATTTCAAAAATACATCAATAGTAATACAATAATAGTGGGAGACTTCAATACCCCACTCTCACACTTAGACAGATCAACAAAGAAGAGAACCAATAAAGATATAAGAGAATTGAATGAAGAGATTGACAGACTAGACCTCTTGGACATTTTCAGACTCCTCCACCCCAAAAAACTGGAATACACCTTCTTTTCAAATCCACACAACACATACTCAAGGATAGACCACATGTTAGGTCACAAAGACAGCATCAATAAATTCAAGAGCATTGAAATCATCCCAAGTATCTTCTCAGACCACAGTGGAGTAAAACTAACTTTTAACAACAAACAGAAAATTATTAAAAGACATAGAATTTGGAAACTAAACAACATGCTCCTTAAGAACCACTGGGTCAGACACTCACTCAAACAGGAAATTCAAATGTTCCTGGAAACTAATGAAAATGAAGACACAACCTATCAAAATATTTGGGACACAGCTAAAGCAGTACTGAGAGGGAAACTTATAGCTATACAATCACATATTAAACACCAAGAAGAAGCCCAAATGAACGAACTTACTACACACCTCAAGGACTTAGAGGAAGAGGAACAAAGGAACCCTAAAGCAACCAGAAGGACAGAAATCACTAAAGTTAGAGCAGAAATAAACAACATCGAAAATAAAAGAACCATACAAAAGATCAATGAAGCCAAATGTTGGTTCTTTGAAAGATTAAACAAAATTGACAAACCCCTAGCCAGACTCACCAAACAAAAAAGAGAGAAGACTCAAATTAATAGAATTGTCAACGATACAGGAGATATCACAACTGACACCACAGAAATCCAGAGAATTCTGCGAAACTTCTATAAAGAACTATATGCCACCAAGCTAGAGAATCTGGAAGAAATGGAACAATTCCTAGAAACCTATGCACTTCCAAAACTGAACCAAGAAGAACGACAAAATCTAAATGCACCAATCACAGACAAAGAAATTGAAACCGTTATTAAGAATCTCCCCAACAACAAAAGTCCTGGACCAGATGGCTTCACAAACGAATTCTACAAAACTTTCAGGAAACAGTTAATACCCATACTTCTTAAGCTATTCCATAAGATTGAAGAAACAGGAATACTCCCTTCCACCTTTTATGAAGCCAACATCACCCTGATACCAAAAGCTGATAGGGACAGAACAAAAAAGGAAAACTACAGACCAATATCTCTGATGAACATAGATGCCAAAATATTAAACAAGATCTTGGCCAACCGGATACAGCAACACATCACAAAGATTGTTCATCATGACCAAGTGGGATTCATCCCAGGAATGCAAGGCTGGTTCAACATCCGTAAATCAATCAATGTCATTCATCACATCAATAAAAGCAAAGCCAAAAACCACATGATTATCTCAATAGATGCAGAGAAAGCCTTTGACAAAATCCAACACCCATTCATGCTCAAAACTCTACAAAAAATGGGAATAGATGGGAAATTCCTCAAGATAGTGGAGTCTATATATAGCAAACCTACAGCCAACATCATACTCAATGGAGAGAAGCTGAAAGCATTCCCCCTCAGATCAGGGACTAGACAGGGCTGCCCACTGTCACCGTTACTCTTCAACATAGTATTGGAAGTTCTTGCCATAGCAATCAGGCAAGAGAAAGAAATCAAAGGGATACAGATTGGAAGGGAAGAAGTCAAGCTCTCACTATTTGCAGATGATATGATAGTATACATAGAAAGACCTAAAGAATCCAGTAGAAAATTACTGGAAGTTGTTAGGCAATATAGCAAGGTATCAGGCTACAAAATCAATGTACAAAAATCAGTGGCATTTCTTTATGCAAACACTAAATCTGAAGAAGAAGACATCCAGAAATCACTCCCATTCACTGTTTCAGCAAAATCAATCAAATACCTAGGAATAAAGTTGACCAAAGAAGTGAAAGACTGGTATGCTGAAAACTATGAGTCGCTACTCAAGGAGATAGAAACTGATACCAAGAAATGGAAAGATATCCCATGCTCATGGATTGGAAGAATAAATATCATCAAAATGAACATTCTCCCCAGAGCCATATACAAATTTAATGCAATACCCATCAAAGTTCCACCAAGCTTCTTTAAGAGAATAGAACAAACACTACAATCATTTATCTGGAACCTGAAAACACCTAGAATTGCCAAAACCATCTTGAGGAAAAGAAACAGAAATGGAGGCATCACACTCCCAGACCTTAAACTATATTATAAAGCCATCATCATCAAAACAGCATGGTACTGGAACAAAAATAGGCACACAGACCAGTGGAACAGAATTGAAAGCCCAGAAGTAAATCCCAACACCTATGGGCATCTAATCTTTGATAAGGGGGTCCAAAGGATTAAATGGAAGAAGGAGGCTCTCTTCAATAAATGGTGCTGGGAAAACTGGGTTGAAACATGCAGAAGAATGAAATTGAACCACTTTATCTCACCAGAAACAAAAATCAACTCCAAATGGATCAAAGACCTAGATGTCAGACCAGAAACAATCAAATACTTAGAGGAAAACATTGGTAAAACACTTTCCCATCTACACCTCAAGGATATCTTTGATGAATCAAACCCAATTGCAAGGAAGACCAAAGTAGAAACAAACCAATGGGACTACATCAAATTGAAAAGCTTCTGCACATCCAATAGAAACAATTAAACAAACAGAGAGACCCCTCACAGAATGGGAGAAGATCTTCACATGCCAGACATCAGACAAGAAACTAATCACCAAAATATATAAAGAGCTCAGCAAACTTAGCCGCAAAAAAGCAAATGACCCCATCCAAAAATGGGCAGAGGAAATGAACAAAACACTCACCACAGAGGAGATCCAAAAGGCTAACAAACATATGAAAAACTGCTCTAGGTCACTGATTGTCAGAGAAATGCAAATTAAGACAACACTAAGATACCACCTCACTCCTGTAAGAATGGCATACATCAAAAAGGACAGCAGCAACAAATGCTGGAGAGGATGTGGGGACAGAGGAACCCTTTTACATTGCTGGTGGGAATGTAAATTGGTACAGCCTCTGTGGAGAGCAGTCTGGAAAACCCTCAGAAGGCTAGACATGGACCTTCCATATGACCCAATAATTCCTCTCCTGGGGTTATACCCCAAGGACTCCATAACACCCAACCAAAAAGAGGTGTGTACTCCTATGTTCATAGCAGCACAATTCATAATAGCTAAAACCTGGAAGCAACCCAGGTGCCCAACAATAGATGAATGGCTGAGAAAGCTGTGGTATATATACACAATGGAATACTATGCAGCTATCAAGAACAATGAACCCACCTTCTCTGACCCATCTTGGACAGAGCTAGAAGGAATTATGTTAAGTGAACTGAGTCAGAAAGTTAAAGATGAGTATGGGATGATCCCACTCATCAACAGAAGCTGACTTAGAAGATCTGAAAGGGAAACTAAAAGCAGGACCTGATCAAATTGTAAGTAGGGCACCAAAGAAAAAACCCAGTGGTGAGGGGTAGACATGTAGCTTTCTGGGCCAGTGGGGGGTGGGAATGGGCGGGAGGGATGGGTCACGGTCCTTTGGTGATGGGAATGGTGTTTATGTACACTCCTAGCAAAATGTAGACATATAAATCAGTAGTTAATTAATATGAGAGGGGGAAATCAATTGTATGTCTCAAAGGTTCTCAGGAGACAAACTGAATCTTTTTAATAGATAGGCTACGTATTTGATATGCGGACTCTCTCAAAAGCCTAGACCAAGTAGATTGGAGGCTTCCAATAGCACAGCTATATACAAGATACTGGGTACTGTACAGCAAACCATAACAAAGGGACTTTTCAAAGTTAACCCAATTAACAAATAATGTGATGATAATATTAACTATTGATTGTCTTTTTGAACCCTAAGACAGCAGGAACCTCACATCTTCACTATAGAGCCCCTACTTCCCCCAGTCCTGGCACCCATGGATAGGGCTCACTTTCCCGTATGCTTCTCCCAATCCATACCAAATAATATTGCATCCGCCGATCACAACCTAACCAAAGCAACGATTGCCATCTCAACATGCTTCACCTCAGAGTGTATCCAGAGACTTCACGTGTGGAATGACAACCCTTCAGCTTCATTATTCGGGTGAGACCTTTCCTTTTATAGTACACTCTAATTTCATCTCAGGTAGTTCACTTTCTAACAAAGTCCCATAACCTAGACATACACCAGTTTCTGTGAGAGAGAGCGTATGCGCACACGTATCCATAAACTACTGCAAAATATATACCTGAAAGCAGGATTACACTAGAGTTTGCAGTGAGTACCTCCCCAACACTTCCTCTCCACTATTCCAATCTTGGGATCCATGTTTGCTCAACAAATTGTTTGGCTTTGTATGTTAACTCTCTTTTCAATCACCAGGTTCCAGATGCCACCAGGATGCTGGCTAGGCTTCCCTGGATTGAAGACCCCACCAATGTGTCCTGGAGCTCAGCTTCCCCAGAGACACACCTTACTAGGGAAAGAGAGAGGCAGACTGGGAGTATGGACCGACCAGTCAACGCCCATGTTCAGCGGGGAAGCAATTACAGAAGCCAGACCCTCTACCTTCTGCAACCCTCAACGACCCTGGGTCCATGCTCCCAGAGGGCTAGAGAATGGGAAGGCTATCATGGGAGAGGGTGGGTTATGGGGATTGGGTGGTGGGAATTGTGTGGAGTTGTACCCCTCCTACCTTATGCTTTTGTTCACTAATCCTTTCTTAAATTAAAAATTTAAATAAAAAAAAAAAAAAAAAAACAGCAGAAAAAAGAATAAACATATAGGAAAAAGGAGGGCAAAGTGGACAGAGCCACATGACCAAAGTTAATGAACAAAGGCCAACTAGGAAGACCTAGATATTAGACCAGACACTCTAAAGTCCCAAGCTTTGTTTCACCTTCATTGTAACCTAAATGAAAAGTGTTGGGTGGGATGAATCAGAAAGAGAAGGATAAATACTACATGATTTTGCATGTAGAGAGAACCTGGGAGTTAGAGCCAAAAAGGGAGAACATAAGGTGACATTTGGACTGAGGTGTTGTACTACACCAAAGCAAGGGACTCTGGGGAAGGAATGAAAAAAGGAGGGTTGGGTGGTAGGATGGGTTTGAGAGCCTAGATTGGGGCAAGGGTATTTTGCAGAAATCTGTCATGTGGTATTGGAAAATTGTACCCATTTGTAGACAACTGTACTTTGAATCATTAACCTCCCCCCAGTTTTTTTTAATTATGAGAAAACTATCTCTAAGACTTTGTAAGAAATATGGTGGTCATCATAATGGAGGGTGGTATCACAGAAATTTGGTGGTGAGAGTAATGTGCAACCCTACCCCTTATAATCTTATAATGTAAAGCATTATTAAATCATCAATTTAAAAAAGAAAAAAGGAAATGATGCTGAGGGTGTGGTATGTAGAGTAAATACAAGCAAAAATCTTTCACAGGCATGTGTCTCTTCTTAGGTACAACTTGTTGAATCAAAAAGAATACCAGAGGAGCTTACCTGAAAAAGGAAGACAAGTCTGGTTGTGAAGAATGCTAAAATAGCATAAAAAATAAAATCATCTTTCTAAATTCCAGATATTTTTACTATAAAAGTTTTGTACTTGGCCATTTTTTCTCTAAAAATATGATTATCAAGTATCACACAAGTATAATATATAAGCATTTAATACTCTGCTTCTCTGGGTTGTAGTCAGAGAACAGAATATACTTCAAAGTGAAATTCAGTGAGATAGTTCTACTTAATGTTGTAGAAGTAACACATCAAAATTGTTGCTGATCTCAGTCTCTAAGTTATTTGGGGGGGAGAGAGAGACAGGAGATAATTTCAGAAGCATAAGAGTAGCCACTGGCACAGGAAGTTCATTTGAAAAAGCTATTATTGAAATGTAAGCAGGAAGGAGATAAAAGTCTGACTTAAATTGTTGGTAATTGAAAAATGAGTCTGAATCATGTTTTAAAAAAACCATTTTAGTGAGTGATGTGGTAAAAGTGAGACAGAGCATTTGAAGTATCTAGATTAGGGTCTATTTAAATGATAGTGTCAAAGCAAACTAAACACACAGGAAGCAGAACATATTTTATTTTGGATACGTGGGTTAAGATACATCTCTGCTAGATTGGAGTAAAGATGGAACACTGTTGTGTACATGCAGGGCACAGCTTATATTCTGAGCTTGGAAATGCTCAGAGTGGTGCAGATTTGGAAATAACTCTCTATGTTACTTTAAGTCATAGAAGTTGATGAGATAACCTACAGAAGCATAGCAGAGTAAGAATATAAGAGCAAAGACAGATTGCTCTGTTAAGTCTCACACGTAAGGAAATGCCAAGAGAAATTAGGGCCAACCAAAGGAGAGAGGCAGTGTAAAATGGTCAGAAACAAACTGGTTGAAAAATCAGTAACATGGAAAAAGAGAAAAAGGTTTGAGGCGATCCTGAGAAGAGAAGGTCAAAGGTAGAAGCTGAACATCTGTAGCACCAGATTTTTAAACAATGGTTGTAGGAGCTACCATGATTTCTCCAGCATCAAGATGCTCTGGATGGAGTCCCAGTCTGTCAGTCAGTCTTCTTGACTAACTTCTGCTCATTCTCACTCTTGACTACAGCTACCCCTCGTGAAGTGTAGCCTTGACTTTCAATTGTCCTCCAAGAAATTCATTTATCAGCCTCTACCAAATGTTTTATTTAAAGCCATGTATGTCTGACCTAATTGTCTACTCCCCTAACAAAAATATGAGGTATTAAAAGTAAGGATACTCTTTTTTTTTCCTAAATGAAATATAGATTAGGCATATGGTAGATGCATCTAAATGCATTTCACAGCTTCTTCATCATAAATGAGAGAGTTTCATCTCAAATAGTATCCCAGTATGAATTGGAGGTGAAGAAGACTCAATAAAAAGAATTAGGAAATGATATAGCTTATCAGTCAGAAAGAGTACATAATACAAGCAGGCTTTTAACAGAGAGAGGAAGAAAATGACTGCCTAAATCTGATCTCTGATTGCAAAAGCTCCCAAGTTGTTTGACCATTAGCTTCTGGGAACTTCCCATAATCAGCATATTTTCACCCTGCCCCAAATTTGTGTTTCCAAATTTTCCTTGGCTCTCTTGTTACTGGCATGTTGCCCAAAAATATCCCTCTGCTTGATGGAAGATTTCATAACACATAAATCAGTGATGCTTTTACCTCCAGCATGAGAAGTATGCACCAGTTTATTCTTTGATGAGCTGCAAAGTGCACTGGAGAGATCAATGGATCTAACTTTAGGAGAACTGAATGATTTCTTAGCTGTAGTAGTTTTCTCTTAGACATTATGTTTTAAGATAGCTAGGCAAAGACCCTCCCCACAATTCTCAGTATGAAGTGCAGTGATAGCCATATAAGATAAGAAAGGCATATGATTTGCCTTATCCTTTTATCTTTTTTAAAATATTAATATATTGGCTAGAGAAAGGGAAGGGGAAGCTAGAGAAAAAAGAGACAGAGAAATACCTATACCACTTCTGAGTAAAGTTTGAAAATTTTTAAATTGTCATTCACAAGTTTTCCTTCCACTGGGAAGAAATACTTTCATTATAGTAAGAGAAATTTTGAAAGAGTTCTTAAACTCATCTGTCCCTTTCATCCACTTACAATTAATTATATTTTGTAAATGTCAATTTGATCACATTATCCCGTTTTAGCATTTTCAGTGGGTTCTGATTACCCAAAAAACAATCCCCAAGATATTTTACATAGCCTGTAGGCTGGTTTGTGTTTTTGTTACTTAACCACCAACTATGTTCTTTCAGCCAAACAAAATTTAAAAAAATATTTTCTGTTTTTTTATTTTAATTAAAGCGATTAAGAGAACGAGAGAGGGAGAGAGAGAGGGCAAGGTTGCGTGTGTGTGTGTGTGTGTGTGTGTGTGTGTGTGTGTGTGTGAGAGAGAGAGAGAGAGAGAGAGAGAAAGAGAGAGACCAGAACACTGCTTAGCTCTAGTTTGCAGTGGTTCAGGAAATTGAACCTGAGACTGGAGTCTCAGCTATGAAAGTACTTTTACATAAACATTATGCTTCCTCCCCCACCCTAAACACCAAAATTTTATTTGGTAGAAAATTTATTCTATTTCTACTAAGTACAGGCTCACCATTATGTACAAACATACATACACATTTTGATTGAATGCCAAGAGTTTTCAAAACATATCATGATTAGTTATAAATCTGTCTTATGTAAGTTATTGCCATTGACTGTAGCTTCTCCTTTGCTTCCCAGCCTCTCTTAACTTTATTCCCTCTTGAAACTTAGTTCCTTTTCCCCTCTATTCCTTCTTAAAATTTAGTTCCTTTTGCCCTTTATACATTTTCCTGGAAGTGTTGAGAGTTGTTTCATCCTTTTAAGTTTTTTTGTGCTCCTGTTGTACCCTTTACTTGTTTCTGTCTCAGCATTTGCTACAGTAGACTTATTTGTGTATCTCTTCACTAGACTTCAACAACTTTGCAAATGAAGCTGTATATTATTTTGTATTTCTAGTGCATAAACCAGAAAGCCCAGCAGGTGCAATCCTGGTTCTTAGGGATAACTATAAAACTTGAACAAGTAACAGGTATTTTTCTCAATGGCTATAGAGATAAATTGGTCCTAAATGTTGTTACTTTGTGGGCTTATATATAATACCATAAGCTAAATTTTGTATGAGAATTTAAATAATGTTTCTATGTACAACTATGGAAAGCACAAATCTGGAAATTACTAGATCAAGTCACATTTATAGCAAACTTAAGACCTTATAGAATATTCATGTTTTAATTTTTAATGTATTTCATAACTACATTACTATGCCCTGTACAAAGGCTGCAGCCTATATTAGTCTTCGATTTTTATGGCTGATCTGATCCTGTGGCATATCTGATGTACAATGAAGTCTTAACAGCTTGCTTAATAAGAAAAATTTAAATACAGGTTATGTGATTCCTCCTTGAAACATTTTCTGCTTAAAGGCTTAATGTCCTTGTTCTGAAGGGAATTTAATTAGCATGTGCCCTGCTCCTGTTCCCCCCAAGCCCTCATTGCTTCAGACAGGCCTAGCTTTAATTGAGAGAAAACCAACCTGTGATTGTGACTCAGGTGTGAAGGCTGTTTTCTTGGCAAATTAAACCCAGTAGAATGACAGGGTGTTCTTTTCCATATCCTGATAGATTTAATACTGCATATTAACTGTTGTTCCCATATTCTCTACTCTATGATTGTTTCCTCCAGTATCCTAGTGAAGGTGATTGATGTGCAGATAAATTTCAACCGTTTCATATAGAGAAAGAAAGATTACCATGTACTAATAAGAACACCCAGTTACAAGATTTTAGATGAACCTAAATATTAGCGCATGCTTTTGCAGATTCAATGAAAGAAACAGTCTGATAAATAAAATTCAGAATTTACATCAGAAAAAAAGTTTTCTCAGATATATTTTCTCATGCCTTGTCTTTGTGATATATAGCAGATGTTTCTTTTTATTTACCAGTTAAACTAATTTGGAATATGATTTCTTGATCATGTTCTTAGTTAAGCTAAATAAATTCAGACTTTTAAAGTGCCTATTTCTAAAATCGTTAACCTGTTTTGAAACTGAAAAACTGTTTTCTAAGACAGGATCAAGGTGTATCTGCCCAGAAACTTCATGTTTTTCTTAAACTTAGATATCACTACATTACTACTGGAATACATCAAAGTTTAATTAGCACATGTGTAAATCATATTTATTTATTTGTTTGTTTGTTTTACCAGAGCATGACTCAACTCTGGCTTACGGTGGTGCCAGGGACTAAACCTTAAACCTCAAAACCTCAAGAATGAAAATCTTTTGCATAACCACTATGCTGTCTCACTAACTTACAATAAAAATTTTAAAACTGTGGTCCGGGAGGTGGCGCAGTGGATGAAGTGTTGGACTCTCAAGCATGAGGTACTGAGTTCGATCCCCAGTAGCACATGTACCAGAGTGCTGTCTGGTTCTTTCTCTCTCTCTCTCTCCTTCTTTTAAATATTTATTTATTTATTCCCTTTTTGTTGCCCTTTTTTTTTTCCTCCAGGGTTACTGCAAAGCATAAAAACAGAATGAAAGAATTAAGGACTAATCTAATTTTCACAGAAGAAAATAAAAGGGAATTACTAAGCTCACATTTATAACTATAGTCTAGTTTACCGTATAACATCAAAATCATCATTTAATCACCAAAAGCTTCTGCTTTGGGAAACTCATAGTTTCTGTTAAATGTCTTTGCTAAACTAGATTCCTTAGGGTGAAGTAAGTTCACTTTCAAAATCTAACCATCTTTATTAGCTAAAGGCCATAATGCAGGCTGAATTTCTTGCTTAAATAATTATCTTGGGTATAGATGCTAATCTAAAATCTACCTCATGAATTTGCTTATTTTTCTGCTCCCTTCAGACATTAAGTAGCTCGAGCTATTACACATACATTAATTACACCAATTAGTCCCAACTGCACATACATATACATTCAAGAATTGATTACCAGAGCTAAAAGAGTAGTTAAGCATGGCACAAATAATACAAATGAAGATAAAATTCAAATCCCATGTACTAAAGAATATCTACCATACTATGCTTTTCTTAATTTAATAACGCAATTATGTTTCATTTCCTTATTCTACTAGGTAATGATGGGGAAAAAAGACCTAAATTTATAATAGTCATTGGAAACAATCAGCCTACAATTTAAGGATTTGCCATAATATTCTGTTTTCTCTTTATTTTTAAATACCTCTTCCCCCCACCCCATAGTTGAACATCCTCTTTATCATAGCTTTAATTCATTACAATACCTAAGCTTCACGCATGGAAATATCATCCTCACAGGTATAACAATAAAGATCTATTTCTTTATTTCCTAAGACTGGAAGAAGTTGGTCTCTACCTGAAAATAATTCAAATTTGGAGTCTGGAAGTTAATTCATTCTCTAAATTAACCTTCACAAAGTTTTGCTAATTTTGGTTTCTCTTTCCTCAAACACAATTATGGAATGCATTTTTATTTAAACTGTAGTGTGCAAAACATAGTAATTTGGAAAGCTCATCAAAACACAGATTACTGGGCTCCCAATTCTAGAATTTCTGATTCAGCAGGTCTGGGATGAAGTCCACAGATTTGCATTGTTAACAAGTTCTCAGGTGATGCTGATGCTGCTAGTTTGTGTACCTTACTTTAAGAATCACTAGTGTAATGGCTAAAAAATTACTTTAATGAGTTTAAGCCCAGTTCCAATGCAATTAACTGTTTGACCTAGGGCAATGTATTTATAATGTGGCATTAGTTTTCTCATCTATAACCTGAGAATAGTTATAACAATATATTACATAGAGTTATTCTGGTGATTAAATGCTTACAACAGAACCTGGAGTCTAATACGTAGTTAAGTATTGATTATTCTTTTTTCTTTTTTCTTTTTCTGTCTCCAAGGTTATTGCTGGAGCTCAGTGCATGCAGTACAATCCACTGCTCCTGGAGGCCATTTTCTCCATTTTGTTACCTTTGTTGTTATTTTTATTGTTGTTGTTGTTGTTACTGTTCCCATTGTTACTGTTGTTGTTGGATAGGACAGAGAGAAATTGAGAGAGGAGAGGAAGACAGAGAGGGGGAGAGAAAGATAGACACCTGCACACCAGCCTCACCACCTGTGAAGCAACCCACCTACAGGTGGGAGATGGGGATTCGAACCTGAATAGTTACGTGGGTACTTAAGCTTCGCACCATGTATGCTTAACCCACTGAGCCACTGCCAGGCACCCCTTATTGATTAGTCTTTTTGTTATTGCTATTGCTGCTCTTACAAATAGAAGTAATTGTAGGAATCATAAATGAATTAACATTATATATATATATATAAAATCAAAGTTTCTTTCTCTGAAATGGTTGGCCACTGTATTGTAAAGAGAAGGAATGTTGATAGTTATCCCTGAGAGAAATTTAGAAAGGAAGATTCTGAGAAAGCAAGTAGCCTCCAATTTATTAACATGGATCATCATAAGACAAGGTTGAAAAAGTTGAGGACAGGGTGCTAAGATTAATGCCTGACTTCTGCAGATTGTCTGGTGTAAACACACCAGAGATTGAGGCTTACATGTCTGATATTCATCTGCTTGGGATTTGGGTTAGAACAGAGTGCATAAATGTAAATGAAATAAGATATGGTATCCAATATCCTAGAATTTAAGTTAATTTTAAATTATATAAATGCATGCAAAAAATGTAGTAAGTCATTTCGTTTAGGATGTGTCAGGTTGGCTCTTGACAAGAAAAGTGAGGTTTGAAGGATAGATAGTATAGCAGCAGTACAGCTGTAGTCCATACACATGACAAGCATGTTATTAGAAAGTTCTCAGTTTCTGAAACAGATGATAGATTGACAGATGGTAAGATTTGGCAGTAGACAGGTAGATAGATAGATGATAGATAGATGATAGGTCTAAGTGAAGTTTAGTCAATGCTTGGGATGCATTGGATCGACCTTCCCGTGGTGCATCCGTGAGTACCCATTCATTGGGGAAACTGACGATCCTTCCTAGCCGACTGAATCCACATGGATCCCAGTCACTTTCAAAGCCAGCAACAAGCAGCTCCTGACAGCTTTCAAGCTGTTAGTCCTGCTCTTCGAGTCCTCCAACTTAATGTTGAGGAGCTGTCCTTTGCCAAACGCATTATCTTCGCCCACCCTGTTCAACGCTTGACATCTCGTCATCCAATCTGGTCTCCTACGCCTACACTGAACTTCTCTGTTCTAGACTCTTGGAAACAGAGTTGGCAGTCAGCTGAGGTAAAGAACAAACACCTCATCACAGACCCCTGCAAGCGTCAACCCGGCTTTGACCTAGCACGTTATGATTGGGCCCTCCTCAATCGCTATCGAACAGGCCATGGCCGGTGCGCTGCTATGTTCCATCGCTGGAGAGCCAGAGATAACCCGAACTGCCCCTGTGACTACAGACAGACTATGACCCACATAGTCAACGACTGCCACCTCTCCAGATTCAAAGGAGGTCTCGAAACTTTATATCAGGCTCAACCTGACGCTGTTGACTATCTACGGAAGAAGGGCAAACGCTAGAAGAAGAAGAAATGCTTATTGAGTGAATAAATAATTAACAATATATGTATCACAGATAAATTAAATAATATAAGACCAAACCTGTTAACTATATCTACTAGAGACTTTTAAGAAAAGTTGCAAAAAAAAACACAAACCCTAACATTTTAGTGGCCCGAGTCAAAACAACTTTTTTTAGATTAAAAAGAGAAAATCTAGAAATAAGTAAGTAGTAGCTGATGCTGTCAGTTCAGTGATTCAACATGTCAAGAATGCATGACTATGGAACCCTTTAAACCTTTCCATCTTGACTGCCACCTCAAGGAAAAAAAAAGTCATGTGTGAATTTTCACTTACATCCTTGCACCCTAACACAGATTGCCTTAAGTAGTGTGGGTCAGAATTAATTCACCACCTAGCTGAGGCAGGCAGACCAACAGTTGTAAAATTGAATTGTCATAAAATCCTTAGGTTCATCAGAACCCCTCATCTAGAAGGTGGAAATCTACTTTTTAAACTGCCTGACACTGTCATGGCTTCTTGTACATAATATTTAATTCTTACAACCTCCATTTCCCAATAGAAATTGAGAAAAGTATGATAAATGGCTCAGAACATATCATTTGAGAGCCATAGATTCAAACTCAGGTCATAATGATCTTATTAAAGACTTGTTTTCTACTTTTCCATTTATGTTTTAATTCAATAATTTTCCAAGAGTTTTGATATCTGTTGTGGAAAAATACCTAAAAACAATTATTACTCAGCAAAAAAAAAAAAAAAATCAAAGTTATCTCTGTTTGAAAAACAAATAAATTTGACTTTTAAATATGTTTTCTTTTTCACTTTAATGATGAAAGTGATTTCTTTTAAAGCCCATGAACATTTTAAGAAACATTTCCTGTGTATATGTTTGAATATTTAATATCATTGTATGGATATTTAACTATTCTTTTTTTTTCATATTCATTTCCTCTTTAAAAATGTCAAACAGGATTTCACCCTAAAATAAAAGCTGAATATTTCCTACATATTATTGATTGAAGCTCCTTTGCCTTCTAAACTCTGAGGCATGAAAAACTAAGGAGTTCTCTATTTCAAGAGAACAGCAAAGTTAGCAGACCAAATAAAATGTGTTTACTTGGGAAGAACTGGCAATTGCAATTGGGACAGTCGGATTTGGAGGAAAAGTTAAAATATTACCGAGATGAACAAACATTAGGCTTTTTACTTTTTTAATAGTTTATTATTTATTTATTTATTATTTGTTGGATATAAACAGAGAGAAATTGTGAAGGAAAGAAAGGTAGAAAGTGAGAGAAAGGAAGAGAGAGAGATCGAGAGAGAGATCTGCAGATGTGCTTAACCACTCATGAAGCTTTCCCCCCTGAAAATGAGAACTAGGAGCTTGAACCAGAGCCCTTGTGCATTGTAATATGTGTACTCAACCAGGTGTGTCACCATCCAGCCCAGGTTCTTTTCTTTAATATTGAAAATAAAAATTCAATAATATGTGGCATAATGGTCAGATGGATTCACAAAGTAAAATGGTCAGCTGGAGGCGGGGTATGGGGTGGAATAGGAAGTCACAAACTAATAGGAGGCAAAAGGTGAAATCAATCTTTCCTAACAAAACATTCTCATTCATTCTGCTTTTTGGAAAGTTGGCAACTTGATCCAATCCAAGGGTTACATATGGTTTAAAGAGGACAGTAAAGCAATTTCTCTACAGTGGCTACTTCAGCCTCATTGTAAAATGGCTTCATCAAGGTCAGTTTTTTGCACTTCCTATGTTCAATCCTTCTAGGACAAAGGCTGTGTCTCATTAAACTCCTCTAACACTTTGTCCAACTTGCATAGAAGAGAGAATTGGTCAAGTGGTGTGAAAGTAAAAGTAGGGAAATTAGAAACAGGGAAAACCTTAAGGTAAAATGTCAGCTAGCAATGTGATGAGGAATGAAGCTGATTCATCATAAAAATAAACTGTGGGGCTGACCGGTGGCGTACCTGGCTAAGTGCATATATGACAGTGCACAAGGACCTGTGTTCAAGCCCCTGGCCACCGCCTCCATGGGGAAGCTTCAGGAGTGGTGATGCAGTTCTGCAGGTGTCCCTCTGTCTCTCTCCCTCTCTATCTAAATTTCTCTCTATCCGATTAAATAAAATAAATAAAAAATAAACTGCTATCAGGATCCTTACTTCTGCTTTATGAAGCAGAAGTTCACTTCACTTTCTACTATATATATTTCTAATATATATAAATTAAAGTTTGGGATATATATACATATATATTAAATTCTTGATATATATATATATATTTGTATATATATACTCAGTTTACTAGACAATCAGCAAATATAAGTACGGCAGCATCAAAAAGAAAACATCTAATAACTAGACCTTTCAAAATAGTAAATATAGGAACCAGGCAGTATCATTCCTGGTAGAATGCACATAATGCAATATGAAAGGACTAGGATTCAAGTCCCTGGTTCCCACTTGTGAAATGGTGAAGCAGTACTGCAGTTGTCTCTCTTTCACTCTCCCTCTCTGTCACCCTCTTTCTTCTTGATTTCTCTCTGTCTGTATCCAGTAAATAAATATTAAGTCATTTAAAAAAACCTAGAAAAAAAGAAAATATGTGACTGAAAACCCTAATGTCATATAAAAATATGATTTCCTATTTTACACTTAAAATTATTATAGGTAGAGATATGGAAAAATGTAGTTTATTAATTATGGGAGAAAAATGTGAAGGAAAGAAAGATCCTATCAGGTCCAAACCCCAATGTGCACAGAATTCTGCATTTAAAAAAATAGTTCCTCATAGTTAAGAAATACTTCAAATAACTCTCAGAAGCAGAATGGCTGAATACAATAGGGTATCTCTATAAAATAAAAACTACTCAGCTACTTGAAAAACTAGTAAGATAGATGTGAAACTTTACATACATGCAGTGCTCACAATTCCCTTAATGTGAGACTCCGTCATCCATGTAAGGATGGTGAAAGTAAGATAGCAAAGTGAGAAGTAAGTTGCTCAATGTCAGAAACTATAAGTGGAAAGACTTAAACTCAAATCCAAGAAATATTATTCTTTTTTTTAAATTTTTTTATATTTATTTATTTTATTTTCCCTTTTGTTGCCCTTGTTGTTTAACATTGTTGTGGTAATTGATGTCATCGTTGTTGAACAGGACAGAGAGAAATAGAGAGAGGAGGGGAAGACAGAGAGGAGGAGAGAGAGACACCTGCAGACCTGCTTCACCGCCTGTGAAGTGACTCCCCTGAAGGAGGGGAGCTGGGGGCTCGAACCGGGATCTTTACGTCAGTCCTTGTGCTTTGCACCACATGCGCTTAACCTGCTGCGCCACCGCCCGAATCCCTGAAATATTATTCTTAAGCCCTGAGATCTCCTTGGAGCAAGATGCTCCAAACTCATGACTAAGTGAAATGAACAGGTTGCTGAACAGTGTGTATGCTAATGGTCCCACTTTTGTAAGTGTAATATAGAGCTACAAGGAAAGAGTAAATAGAACAAAATTAAAAGTTAAGGAAGAAAATGAGGCAATCTAAAACTCTCTGGCACATCCCCAACTAATTACAGAAAACATTAAATTGTGTTTGGGAGATGCAACATTCTGAAATTCCTCTAAAGCATTTGGCTCTCCCTGAAATGCCCCCTCAGCTGTAAGAGATCATTTCACATCCCCTCTACTGATGCGCTTGATTGCATGTCAGCTCTATTAGAAAGTTGCTTCTCACTAATCCAAGTTGACTTTTTATTAGCCACTTAGACCTCAAGCACCAGACATATGACAATTTTAGGGTTTAAAAGCTGCTGTCACTTAGATCTAGGCAGACTTATTGTAGATCTTGGTTATGACTGAAACACAGATTGAGAATTTGAAGCTAACGATATTATTTTTAGATTCTTTACTTTTCACTGCCTGTTTTTAATTCTTCTGTGAAGAAAAAATTATGGAGAATAGGATAAACCAAGTGACCCCAAGCAAGTATGTGTGTAGAGGGGGCTGGTCATAAGAGTGTAACTGCAATATGGATTTCTCTCCAGCAGTGTGTTGGCATGAACTAAAAGATAAAAATGCCAAGGTCAGCCAGCAGCTCCAGGTGGTCCTGTCTCAAGATGGCCAGCCTAGGATAATTACCCTCAACTTCCATTTTGTCCCTCAGGCAAACAGACAAAATAAATCAAAGTGATTGAAAACCTCAGCTTTGTCAAATTTCCACTTTTCTGTTTCAGGTGTTTCATGATTTTCTAAGTGATTTATTTATCTGTGTAAATTCTGAATGTGACTCATTAGTTTTAGAGAAAAACTGGGATTTGATCTTTAGTGAGAAGGAGTTTAGGTGTAGAGAGGACTATTCATCAATATATTAAGTAACCAGTCTCCCCAAGAGTCTCACATCTATTTTCATTATATTCTGACCTGAATTTCTAAGGTCTAGATGTCACTGAGATGTTATAAAGTGTTAGTTTACTATCCCCAGTGAAATCCAAGACCCATGTATGAGAGATATTCTAGTATGGGACATTACACTTCATTTTTTGACAAGTTATTGTATATCTTTTAAAACTGCAAAGTAAAACTGAAATCAGCAAACTGTCTAAAGAAAATAGTAAGCTGGGGGGGGCAGGCAGTAGTGCAGCGGGTTAAGCGCACATGGCGCGAAGCACAAAGACTGGCACAAGGATACTGGTTCGAGCCCCCCAGCTTCCACCTGCAGGGGGGTAGCTTTATAAGCAGTGAAGCAGGTCTGCAGGTGTCTTTCTCTCCCTCTCTCTATCTTCACCTCCTTTTTCAATTTCTCTTTGTCCTATCCAACAACAATAATGATAACAGCATAAATGATAAACAACAAGGGCAACAAAAGGGGAAAAATAAAAAAAGAAAATAGTAGGCTAAGAAGTTAACTGAAAATGCAGTCTATAGGGTCCCTTCTTTGATCCTGATTTGTCATTTACTTCAAGTCAAAAAAACATAATTCTACTTCCTCTATAATCTTCTATATACTCGAAACAGAATAATACTTAAAATACCTAAATGCAGATTGGAAAACTGAAACTGATAACCCCACTAATCCCACAATGACTTTGTGATAAAGAAGAAAATATGAATACCGCAGGTTTTTGTAAAATCTTCTAATTAGTGGAGTAAGAAGATCCAGTTGTCAAGACTCCTTTGCCTGAGGAGTTTTCTGCTATTCATATAGACCATAGGCTGCTATTCACAAAGTCCATGGGAAATCTATGAAGACACATAATAAATGCAGATTTTAACGGAACTGTTAACTTCTAGGTTTTCAAGGAGAAAATGAATGGTCTAGAAGGTGATAATGATACTAGGAATTACTTATACAAATATTTTCTCAGATCCACAGACAATTCTGAAAAACAACCAAAGCACAAAAACAAACAAACAAAATTGGCAGTTGAGGGGTAGGCCAAGTTGAAAAATCTAGTAATGTAATATTTATATAATTATACTAATATGGTATATAATTATCCCACACAATGCATGCTGGAAAACTCTTGGTAAATGTCTAGTCAATAAAGAACCTATCTTGTCCACCCCTCAACCTGTTCTCAGTTCAAGGTTATCCCTTCCCACCCCCTCCACCTCTGCAGCAATCCCTCACCTTCCACCCCTTCAGGCAGCTTTTACTTTGGGCATTTCCTCTTGTTGGATAGGAAAAAGTAGAGGTTAGAGAACAAAGAAAAAGGAGTTCTTGAATGTAAAGCATTAATTCCCCAATAAAGAAATAAATTATTTTTAAAAAATATTCCTCTAGCACTTTGGTTTAATATAATGTATACTCAGGATAACACAATCATATATGAACAAGGTACGTATCCATACAAAATACTTGCAGACACTATTTGGATATTTTCTTGAAAAAAAAAAAGAATCCTCCATCATACTCTTATCTTTCACTGATGCTCATAGCAGAGTTTCTCAGTGAGATGTGCCTTGATAAAGAGAGTCTAAGCGCAAGGACCAACATAAGGATCCCGGTTCGAGCCCCCCGCTCCCCACCTGCAGGGGAGTCACTTCACAGGTGGTGAAGCAGGTCTGCAGGTATCTGTCTCTCTCTCCACCTCTCTGTCTTCCCTTCCTCTCTCCATTTCTCTCTGTCCTATCCAACAATGACGACATCAATAACAACAACAATAATAACTACAACAATGAAAAACAACAAAGGCAACAAAAGGGAAAATAAATATTAAAAAATTTAAAAAGAGAGAGAGAGAGTCTAAGGTATCTTACTAGCATGCTGCATATTACCAAAAAAAAAAAAAAAAAAAAAACCAGAACACTGCTCAGCTCTCATTTATGGTGGCTCTAGGGATTAAACCTGGAACTTTTGGTGCCTTAGGCATGAAAGTCTTCTTTTTTTAATATTTTATTTACTCATTAATTAGAAAAATAGGAGGAGAGAGAGAGAGAACCAGACATCATTCTGCTACATGTGCTGCTGGGAAAGAAACTCAGGACTTCGTGCTCATGAGCCCAATGCTTTATCCACTTTGCCATCTCCTAGACCACAGCATGAAAGCCTTTTTGCATAACCATTATGCTGTCTCTTCAGTCCTACATATCACTCTTTATATGCACCATAATGGTAGAAGTAAAAATTAATAAAAGAAAAGGGTGGTGGAATGGAAATACCTATACATCCCCTCTACAGCTGATTCATTTTAACATTTGCAAAAACAGCACTTTTAAAGGAACCCAGGTGATTGTGATAGAGTGGTATGCTTACCACACTCCAAGAACACTACGATGAAGCTATGTGGACAAATAGTTGACAGGTGAAT
Source organism: Erinaceus europaeus (assembly GCF_950295315.1). Taxonomy (NCBI): domain Eukaryota; kingdom Metazoa; phylum Chordata; class Mammalia; order Eulipotyphla; family Erinaceidae; genus Erinaceus; species Erinaceus europaeus. The sequence continues at coordinate 88,497,207 of NC_080172.1, forward strand.
TTATTAATTCATCACCTATAACAATATTTTTATTTATTTTTATTTTTATTTTATTTATTTGCTGGATAAAAAAAAAAAAGAAAGAAAAAGGAGTTCCTAGTACCAGTGGGACAGAAAAGCTCCAGGTAACCAAGTAGTTTGTGCACTCATGAACAATATGATTGACAGTTACCCTAGTACAACTGGTAGAAATCAGAGCCAGCTTCAGGCAAAGTAGTACATACAGTTGTGTTATAAAAGATCCCTATATTCTACAGGCAGTAATTCTGAGACTAACAGTCCACTGGTTGGTATAGAGCAGTTGAAAACTAGCACACCTCATCATTTCAGTATCTGTCTTGTTTTTCACTTCTCTTGATCTTAAGCTAGCAGAGGTTCTAGTAAAAATTAATTGTTCTTTTTTTTTAGTGTACCTCCACTCTTTATTTGTACCTTATGTATATTATATATAGACATAGATATACAGCTATATGTAGTTTTATTGATATAGGTCAATGAGCTTATATTTACACTATGTACATATATACAACATACATTATCTATTCAATATTCATAATATATATTAATTTCACAGAAGTAATTGGCAAGTAATTGACTTTTATTTTTAGCTATATTGAGACCACTACAAGGTAGAGTTTCTTCTTTATTATTCAATACTGTAGACTTAGAATTCTGCTCATAGTAGGAATAAATGTTTATTGGATGAACAAATGAATGATAAATGAAGGAATGACTAAAGAATAACCTGTAGGTTAACCAGAAACTGTAAGTCACTGAATTTGTGCTCTTTACACATGGGATTTAAAGAATATAAACTTAGAGAGAATTATTTAATAAACACTTGTAGGTCCTATTTCCTAACCTGTACTCTTGAAGTTTACTATGCTTTATTCTAATACAGAGGAAAACTTAGAAATCTGTGACCCCTTGGTTTCCAAGGAAGCTCTGAGAGATGACTTTAAAACATTTTTGAAAAAATGTTTGTGTAACAGGAAAAAGGAATCCCTTAGCTGTAAACTCTTTAGTAAAATTAGCAATGGGAATTTCATAGGAAAACAGACCCACAAACAATATACACAAGAGGGCCATATTGATCATGATGAGGAAAAAGATGAATCTCCCTTTCTGAGAATGGATATGCCTTCCCTTTGCCTCCAAGGACAGACAAGGTGGTAGAGAGCAAGAAGTGGAGGCCAAGATGGTTATGTGACAAGATTAATGGCATTCATAAAATTGATGGAGGCCTGTGGGCTTGTAGTGATTGTAATAGCTCACATGAAGCCCAAGGACTTAAATATCTAGCAAACAATCACTTCTTGGTCTCGAATCCAACATGAATTGAGAAGTAAAATTGGGGAATTTCCTCATTCTTTTGGGACTGTTATTTAACAGTTAAAGTAAGGACAAAAGAAAAAGGCACTTTAATGTACTTTTTCTTTTTCTTTTTAATGTACTACATTCAGTTCATCCAAGGCTTGGGTAGAAGAAGTCTTATATGTTTTGATTTTTCAGTATAATGTAGTCTTTGAGTCTGTTTCTGGTAAAATGATTTCCTTTGTTTAAGTTTGATCAAATACATATAGTCTTACTTCTATAGTTGGTTTCTTGATAAATTGGTTTCTAGTTTCTGGTCCTTATCTATCATCACATTTAATTGCTTTTGATTCAACCCATGTTATTGTTTGTTTTTTAGTGAGACTTGTTTCTAAGGAGGGTGTTTCTACAATATCAGGCAGAAGAAGCTTTCCAGATACCACCCATTTAGTGCCTGTTTTTTTAGTCAATTCTTTTAACTTTCTATTGTCACCATTGTCGCACTTCGGCCAAAACAACAGTTGCACTGAGAATATATTGATGCTCTTATTCCTGCCAGCAAGAAGAGAGTGACATTGCTCACTTTGGAAAAGTAAATCAACCTCACAAACTGTACCATCAGTTTAATAAAAGTCTATATTTACTGAACACTAATTATGGGCTAGACATTGCACTGAGTGATTTACAAACATCATTTCATTAAACGACCACTACAGCTTTTTTGTAGATACTTTTATTATTCCCCAGCTTACAAATGATGTAACCAAGATGTAGAGATGTTATGTATCATGCTCAAGGTTACAAAGCTAGGAAGTGGATGTGCAAAGATTATATAATCCTTAGCTATCTGAGTTCCAAAGTGTACTCCAACTTATTAATATAAAACAGTACCTTAGATATTAGTGCATGAAAAATTTGAAGAATAAAAGATGGCCAACTTAAAAAATTTGAGAAAGGAAATTTCTAAAATTATATGGTGATGAAATGTTTAATAGAACTGGAACTCTCAGGTTAGGGAGGTATCTCACAGAAAGTGAGTACAAGCCTTGGATGGCTGAAGTTCCTGAGGCCCTAGGTCTAATCTCTATGACTGTTAAATGACAATCAGCTTTGCTCTAGTTTCTGTCTCTCTCTCTTTTTCTTTCAAAACTAAAAAATAAATCTTGAAAAGTAAGAATGCTGAAAATTTCGATAACCACAACAAATTCACATTATAGTAACTAGTAATTCTGTGTTGTTTTTCTTTTCTTCTTTAATTAGGGGCTTGATGGGTTAGAGTACAACTGTTGATACATGGTTTCAATCTCTCACCTCCCTGTGTTAGGGGTCTGCAAAATACTCTTGACCCCAACTAAAATCCCCTCCATTCTATCCCATTTCTTTGCTCCCTACACTCCTTCCCTTTCTCTCTCTCTTTCTTTCTTTCTTTCTTTCTTTCTTTCTATCTTCCTTCCTTCCTTTCTTTCTTTCTTTCCTTTTTTCTTTTTGTTTCCCTTATTATTACAGGCCTTGTTGTTGCCATTGATGTTGGATGGACAGAACAGAGAGAAATTGAGAGAGGAGGGAGACAGAAAAGGGGAGAGAAATATAGATACCTGCAGACTTGCTTTGCCACTTGTGAAGCTACCCCCCTGCAGATGGGGAACCAGGGACTGGAACTGGGATCCCATGCAGGTCTTTGCACTTTGCACCACATGCACTTAGCTGCCCACCTCCCCCCTTTTTCTTTGATGCAGTATACCACTTCCAATCCAAGTTTCACTTTGCTGTTCCCTTTCTGCTCGTTTCATAAGTTCCACCTATAAGTGAGATTATCTCGTGTTTAACCTCATTTTGTCTGTGCATTTTTCTTAAAGACCCCATTATGAAGACATCTTCAATAGATAATGCTCAAGACCACCAAAAGTCATTGGAAGTAATTAGCACTCAAGTTGTTAAGTCTGAAGTGACAACATCTGTACTGGTTAATTAAGGCAGTCTTTTTTTTTTTTTCCTTTCTGTACTTGTTGGTTTCTCCAACTTGCATCCATAAAATGTGTAATGGGATGTAGGAAGATTGAAACTTTCTCTGTGTAGGCATTATGTGTCAAACATCCCTCCCTTTGACTTATTGAGATCTGTAGTCTTTCAGCAGTTTTCCACTCTAACTCTTCTTTTTCTTTGTATCCCTTACCTCTGCTTGTATTTTCTTTGGAATTTGAGTCTCTTCTCCTTTGTATTCCTCTCCCACTGCCTATTTAAATATATCTCCTCTTTTTATGACTTACCATGAAATCTGGGTCTCCAAAATCTATTGAGAGAGGAAATTATTTTATAAAATATAAAGTTAGAATGTCGAGCTGGCAAAATAGCTCACCAAGGCAGTGCACCTCAAGACTAAGGTTCTTCTGTGGAACCAATGCATTGAGAACCTCCAACACTGTAATTCCTTTATTTCTTCCTTTCTCTCTAGGTCAATCCTTTATTTGAAAAAAAAAATAGTCATCACAGAGTGGTGATTTAAAGTAACTAAAAATATTATTTGATATGGATTGATTGGGAGAGGCATACAGGAAAGTGGGCACTATCCAAGGGTTCCAGGACTGGGGGAAGTAGAGGCTCTATAGTGGAGATGTGAGGTTCCTGCTGTCTTAGGGTTCAAAAAGACAATCGATAGTTAATGTTATCATCACATTATTTGGTAATTGGGTTAACTTTGAAAAGTCCTTTTGTTATGGTTTGCTGTACAGTACCCAGTATCTTGTATATAGCTGTGCTATTGGATGCTTCTGATCTCCTTGGTCTAGGCTTTTGAGAGAGTCCGCATATCAAATAAACAGCCTATATATTAAAAAGATTCAGAGAAACACATGAAAAAATGCTCCAAGTCTCTGATTGTCAGAGAAATGCAAATTAAGACAACAATGAGATATCACTTCACTCCTGTGAGAATTTCATACATCAGAAAAGGTAACAGCAGCAAATGCTGGAGAGGGTGTGGGGTCAAAGGAACCTTCCTGCACTGCTGGTGGGAATGTCAATTGGTCCAACCTCTGTGGAGAACAGTCTGGAGAACTCTCAGAAGGCTAGAAATGGACCTACCCTATGACCCTGCAATTCCCCTCCTGGGGATATATCCTAAGGAACCCAACACATCCATCCAAAAAGATCTGTGTACACATATGTTCTTGGCAGCACAATTTGTAATAGCCAAAACCTGGAAGCAACCCAGGTGTCCAACAACAGATGAGTGGCTGAGCAAGTTGTGGTATATATACACAATGGAATACTACTCAGCTGTAAAAAATGGTGACTTCACCGTTTTCAGCCGATCTTGGATGGACCTTGAAAAAATCATGTTGAGTGAAATAAGTCAGAAACAGAAGGATGAATATGGGACAATCTCACTCTCAGGCCAAAGTTGAAAAACAAGATTAGAAAAGAAAACACAAGTTGAACCTGAAATGGAATTGAAGTATTACACCAAAGTAAAAGACTCTGGGGTGGGTGGATGGGTGGGGAGAATACAGGTCCATGAAAGATGATGAATGACATAGTGTGGGTTGTATTGTTAAATGAGAACCTGGGGAATGTTATGCATGTACAAACTATTGTATTTACTGTTGAATGTAAAACATTAATTCCCCAATAAAGAAATAAATTATTTATAAATAAATAAATATAAATAAATAAAAAGATTCAGTTTGTGTTTTGAAAAACTTTGAGACATACAATTGATTTTCCCCCTCTCAAATTAATCAACTAGTGATTTATATGTCTACATTTTGCTAGGAGTGTACATAAACACCATTCCCACCACCAAAAGACTGTGACCCATCCCTCCCACCCACTCACACCCCCCACTGGCCCAGGAAGCTGCATGTCTACCCCTCACCACAGGGTTTTTACTTTGGTGCCTTACTTACAATTTGGTCAGGTCCTGCTTTTAGTTTCCCTTTCAGATCATCTTACTCAACTTCTGTTGATGAGTGGGATCATCCCATACTCATCTTTATGTTTCTGACCTAGCTCACTTAACATAATTCCTTCTAGCTCTGTCCAAGATGGGTCAGAGAAGGTGGGTTCATTGTTCTTGATAGCTGCATAGTATTGCATTGTGTATATATACCACAGCTTTCTCAGCCACTCATCTGGTGTTGGGCACCTGGGTTGCTTCCAGGTTTTAGCTATTACGAATTGTGCTGCTATGAACATAGGAGTACACACCTCTTTTTGGTTGGGTGTTATGGAGTCCTTGGGGTATAACCCCAGGAGGGGAATTACTGGATCATATGGAAGGTCCATGTCTAGCCTTCTGAGAGTTTTCCAGACTGCTCTCCACAGAGGCTGGACCAATTTACATTCCCACCAGCAATGTAAAAGGGTTCCTCTGTCCCCACAACCTCTCCAGCATTTGTTGCTGCTGTCCTTTTTGATGTATGCCATTCTTACAGGAGTGAGGTGGCATCTTAGTGTTGTCTTAATTTGCATTTCTCTGACAATCAGTGACCTAGAGCAGTTTTTCATATGTTTGTTAGCCTTTTGGATCTACCAACGCAACGATTGCCACCTCAACATGCTTCACTTCAGATTGTGTCCAGAGACTTCACATGTGGAATGACAACCCTTCAGCTTCATTACTCAGTCACAGGTTCCAGATGCCATCAGGATGCTGGCCAGGCTTCCCTGGATTGAAGACCCCGCCAGTGTGTCCTGGAGCTCAGCTTCCCCAGAGACACACCCTACTAGGGAAAGAGAGAGGCAGACTGGGAGTATGGACCGACCAGTCAACGCCCATGTTCAGTGGGGAAGCAATTACAGAAGCCAGACCTTCCACCTTTTGCAACCCACAATGACCCTGGGTCCATGCTCCCAGAGGGATGGAGAATGGGAAAGCTATCAGGGGAGGGGGTTGGATATGGAGATTGGGTGGTGGGAATTGTGTGGAGTTGTACCCCTCCTGCCATATGGTTTTGTTGATTAATCCTTTCTTAAATAAAAAAAAAGAATAAATAAAAATAAAAGATTTTAGAAGTCAAAAAAAAAGTAACTACAAATAAATAACTAAATGTGTTGGTATGCTTCTGGTTCTGCTTCTGGGATCTCTTCTCTTACATTGCTTGACGTTGTGGTCTATTTACATGATCTTTCTGTTACATTGGTTTGGTCTCACTCCCCCATCCCTGGGCGATTTGTTTTGGCCCTTCCTAGTTTTCCTAGCTTCTTCCTTCTCCCTGCCCCCTACCCTATATACTTCCTGAGTTCCTCCTGACTCTGCCACCAGAGGAGAAGGATGCAGGACAGATTTGCATCCTTAGATTAGTTTAGATTAGTTTTTTGAATCATTTGTTCGTGAATAAAGATTAAACTGCGTTCTCTGCTCAGCCATGTGTCTGTGGTCATCTGTCTACCGCCATGAAGCTAGTCCGGCATACTGGTGCCCCGAACTTTGATGACATAAATGCTAAAATGCAATTTCCTATACCAAAAGAAAAGCAATGCTTTGTACTTTAAAAATACCACCCTAAGAGTTGGCTCTGCAAGGAGACATCAGGGTTTGTATTCATAAGGTCCCAAGTATGATCCACTGTACTGCCATATGAGATGGTAAATCAGTGCTCTGGTTTCTCTCTCTCTCTCCCTCTCTCTCTCTCATATAAAATAAATATTTAAAAGAGAAGTTCCATACTATAACTGCAATTATTTTAATACTCTATGGATTCTATATCATGCACTCAATATAATAAAAAATTATTATCAATTAGACATATGCTAACATATATTTTGCATATGTGTATGTATGTATGAAAGATATGCTATTGTGGAATACCAGAATGGGGTCTAGAGGCAAACTAGTTTTGGAGGGGACTTGCAACTCAGCAATATGATCTTGCAAATGCCACTGTATTTCACTGTGTCACAGTTCTTCACCTGTACAATACAGAAAGTTTTATTAACTAATTCATAGGATTACAGTAACTATAAAATGAGTAGAAAAGAGTAGAATCACTGGTAAGTACTTAGAGATTTGAAAATTATCACAATATGTTCCCAATGTCAATAGACTTACTCTTACACACTAGAAAAGTGATTGATAGGTTTTCTTTGGCTGACCAAGGAAACTTAGACCTAGATCCATAAATAAATATGTGCTTAAGATTTATACTCAGTCTATGCAGTATCCCTGGCTTTATACAAGCTAAGTAATGACATCAAAGGACTTTCTGCAAACATTTACCTAAGAGTAAAAGAGAAAATAAAAAGGAAGCTATCTATGTTAAGATTTTGTTATAGTAGGAGAAATGTGGGGTTTGATGTAAAAAAAATAAGTTTGCATGTCTGATATTTATGAACTCCAAGACCTTTCCAGCCTCTTTGATTTTAATTCCAATAACAATACAACTAAAACAGTGTTGTTTCAAAGATACCATGGCAATAAAACTAATAAAAGCATGTTGTAAATTTTAAGTTGCTATAAACTTCTCCCTGTTATTATTGTGGTTTTTAAAAAAAAAACATTTTAAGGTATTAATATAAAACATTTATTCGTTGCAGAACTTTATGCTATTACATGATTTGTACAATATGTTTCCAGTCGGTGCATATGTTATGATTCTCTCTCTTTTAAGTGGACTTTTTTTTCAGTTTTTATTTGATAGGCCAGAGAGGAATTGAGAGGAGAAATAGAGAGAGACACCTGCTAATTCTGCTTCACTGGCTAGTGAAGCTTTCCCCTTGCATGCAGGGACTGGGGGGTTGAACCCATGCTCTTGCACATGGTAATGTGTGCACTCAACCTCTGCCTGGCTTCGTCTCTCTCTCTCTCTCTCTCTCTCTCTCGGAGTAAATTACAACTGAGAAAGACTAAGATTTTCAAAGCTGTTATGTGACACTGAAATTTTAGCATCATTTCAATTTCTAATAGCCAGATGATTTTTTGAATTATAGAAAAGTTGTATCTTTTTATTGGGAGGTATCCTTTTCCTTTGTTTAAAGCATTTATTTATTTATTTATTTATTTATTTATTTATTTTGGCTCAAGGGTTATTGCTGGGGCTTGGTGCCTGTACTACGAATCCACTGCTCCTGGAGGTCATTTCCCCCATTTTGTTGCCTTCTCACTCTTATCTCCCTCTTCCCTCCCAATTTCTGCCTATATAAGTTTTTAAATTAAAAAATATATATTAGTAATGAGAAAATAATGGACTGGGGTAAAAGCATAATGGTTATGCAAATAACTTTCATGCCAGAGTGTCTGAACTCCTGTGTTTAGTTTCCCACTCAGCACCATCAATAGCCAAAGATGAGCAGTAGTACTTTGTTAACATAATAATAATATTTTATTTTATTTATTTATTCCCGTTTGTTGCCCTTGTTGTTTTATTGTTGTAGTTATTATTGTTGTCGTTGTTGGATAGGACAGAGAGAAACGCAGAGAGGAGGGGAAGACAGAGAGAGAGAGAGAAAGATAGACACCTGCAGACCTGCTTCACCGCCTGTGAAGCGACTCCCCTGCAGGTGGGGAGCTGGGGTTCGAACCGGGATCCTTATGCCGGTCCTTGTGCTTTGCGCCACCTGCGCTTAACCCACTGCGCTACAGCCCGACTCCCTAAAATAATAATAATAGTAATAATATAGCACACAATCATATGATGTATATTTGTCTTTGAAAATAACTCAAAACATCATATCAAACCCCAAACAACCCAAATTTTACACAAAATAAGTTTATTCTCACTCATCTACCAACACAAGATAGACCTTTCTTTCACAATGAACTTCTTTCCTCCATTGCATGAATCAGGGACTGAGGAAAATTTCACCTTGTTCTGCCTTCCTCTTGCACATTGGAGTCCTCTGTTTTTAGGCAATAGAAGGGGAACTAAAAGACCTGATTTGATCTTTTTTTTGTTTAGTTTAAAAAAAAAATTATTGTCACCGAATTTGTTGATACAGCTTGGTGCCAGCATAAGTAATCCACCAATGCTGCATGTGATGAATTTTTCCTCATATTTTTTTTAAATTTCCTCTTTCTTTTTACAAAAGAAAACAGAGTGGAATTGTGAGGAAATGGGGAAACAAAGTTGGATAAGGAGAAATATCTGCATCCCTGCTTGACTACTTACTTGTGAGGCTTTCCTCCTGCAGATGAGGGCTGGAGTTTAAACTTAGATGTCTTTGCATTACTCAACCAAGCGGCCGGCTCTTGTTCCCTCCCATTGCTTCCTAAGAAAATTGTGATCCAATAAAAATAAATAAATATAAAATAATAAAGTATTTAAAAAAGGAAAAAAATGAAAAATACAATCCAGAAATTATATCCCTTAACTATGCTCATATTCTATTGGCCATAGTTGTAAAAGACAGTAGCCTTGAAGTTTTTTATATAGAAGTTTTTAGCTCCTTTTAGTATAAGATGCTTGCAGTGTGAGATGGAAAATTCCTTGCCCTTTCCCCTCCTTGCTTGACAAACAGAACCTAATCAGTATGAGCCATCAGTTACCCTGCAAAATGGCTTGAAAGGCCCTGCATGGGGGTAAGCTTTATCAAGACCTTTGCACGGAATGTGGCTGGGTGGTCACAGCGGATGGCGGGGGTATGTGGTGACCCTACCTGGCTAGATTCTATTGGTCGTGTGACTTTGCAATATTTGAAACTAGCCCACGCTTTGCTTTGAATGGATCATGCTTTTGCTAAGTTTGAAATGATTGGATTTTGTGTTTGCTATAGCCTGTTATTGGATGTAGGTTGATAAGGTGATGTGTTCCCCCTCCCTGAGTGTAGTCTGAATTCCTATAAATTGTGTGGTTTGAGCCTTATTCAGGGTCGAGCTTGGTGGACTGCCGCCGGTCACCATCTCGGCCCAGACTGCAATTTGTGAATAAACATCTTTTGCTTCCTCTTAGTGGATGGTGGTTATATTTCACCCTGTAACAATAGTTAGTCACTTGACTAATCACAACTGTTGCAAAAAGGGCTAAAAAATATAATGCCTGGATAAGTAACCATCCCAATAGCAAACAACTTTACAAAAGAGTAAATATTAGCCATAGTTGGCAGAACATGTGGCACAGATTGTCATGTGTGCTTAATGATGTTTTGATGAATAGTGGGCTCCATGTATGATAATTGTCCAGTAGGTTATACCATATAACTGAAGTGAATAACATCCAGAATGGTCTAATTAAATACTATTAATCCAAAGAAGACATTTAAGGAGATATTTATCAGAAAGTCATTTGTCCTTGAGCTAAAATAATGACCCCAAATAGATTGGAGATAGTCAGACATAATGGTAGTGGTGTGTGTGTGTGTGGGGGGGGTGTTCTGAAATTGATAAATTCGGTTGACCAAAGATGATGACTTCAATGTTCTGCCAACATCAGTACTCTTAAAAGTGAACTTGAGGAGAAAAAAACCAGAGAATCACATAGCCCAACCATTTATTTCTCCCTTGCCCCTTTAATAGAACAAAAAGTTAATTGAGACCTATTATAGGCTTTGTTTCAGAAGGAAGTTCCAAGAAGGCCCACCAAGATCCAGGAGGCCATGATCTAGGCAGTAAGAAGATCAGATGGCCTCTTTTTGCTTGTCCCAGAACCCAACTCTAAGAGGAATCAAGGTGTATGTATGTATGTATGTATGCATGTATGTATGTATATATGTATTTTAATGAGAGACTGAGAAATCAAGACCGCAGCATTGCTAAGGATTAAACCTGGGACCTTGGGGCATCAGGCATGAAAGTCTGTTTGTATAGCCTGTGCTGTCTCTCCATCCCAAGGAGTTGGGTATTAGAATTAAGACATTTTCAAATTCAAGGAAAGGTCCCTAAATTATGTAACACATTATGCCCAAACAAGGGTCTCAGACCTTTGTTATCAAATACGGAAGTACTTGCACAGACTTCCTGATTTCTGAATTGTTAAGGAATTGAGATCTTACATCAGGCTATAGATACAATTCAACAAAAATGGAAGGAACTTGATGTTAGTTTCATGTAGAGGAGCAGAGCTCTCATTGGAAGGAAAGGAGGTAAAATGTGACTGACTGGTCAATTACCATGTGCTTCAGCTCCTTAACAAGTTAAATGTTTTAATCTTTTTGCAGTTCCAAGACAATGAGTTATTAGGCCAAGTGATAGAATAAGTACTTAACTATTTGTCATGCAAACAGAACAGTGACCACATAGCATTTTCTCTCTATTTACAAAGCTAAATAGATGAACTGACACTTTGAAACTGATAATCAAAATGCCCTTCCACTAAGCACTAGTCATCACCAGTAGGCACTTTTAAAAGAGTCATAAACCTTTCAATTCAAGAACGGAATAGCTTGTGCTTAGCTTTATGGTACAGTCATTTCATTTTTGACCCTTTTTACATAAAAATATGAGATAATTTATGAGTTTCATTTGTGCATCTTATGAACTGCCTTTGCACCCAGATAACCTCAAACATTCTCTTTGACCCAGCACATTCATTCCTCAAACCAGTTTTCTCAGAGCCAAGTGCTAAATGCAGATGACCACACAGAGATATATTTTATTGCTGTGAATTAATCATTGTGAGCTTTTAATCTTCAGTGATTCAAGCCAGGTAATGTTAAATGTGGTGATGTGACCTTGATGTTAATTTTTTTAATTATATACATTTTTTGCAAATATAAGTCAGTTATCTTTATCATGACTCTAGCTATGTTTTCCAGTCTCCTGGGTTCTAACAAAGGCACTAACCTCAGGCAATTTGGAAAGGCTTCACTGAATGATAATGAGAAGCCGAACAGCACATACCAAAACCTGATATTTATTTAAATAGCATCATGAATTTAAAAAAATGATAAATTACAATATTCATTTCATGACAACAAGTTGAAAATGCTGTAAAGCCTAAAAATAATGTATTTTAATTTTCTTAACAGCTTGAGACAAAATTAGTTGTTTTAAAATTAAAACCATATAGGACATTGACTGGTAGTCTTAATTCACATAATGAAGTTGGATATATCATATCATATTATATCATATCATATTATATTATATTTAAGACATTAGATCAAATATTCTTGCTAGGGGCTGGAATATAGTTCACTTCATAAAATACAAGCCTTGCCATGCTTGAGTCCTGGTTTTGAGTTCCAGTACTAAATTGGTACACCGTAAATGATCGAAGAGTGGTTAGGTATCTCCTTTTGGAATATCTTTCCTTCCTTCTCTTCTCTCTCTTTGTCTCAAAATATAAAGAAGAAAGTAAGTCAGGGTAATCACTCAGCGTACCTGGGTTCATTCTCTAGTACCAATATTTATCTTTTACTCTCCCTCTCTATTTCCCTCTCCCCTTTCAATTTTTATCTTATTAAAAAAAAAAAAAAAAAGGAAAAATGGAGTGGTGAATTAAAAGTGCTGGCACAGAACCCCAGACATACCCTAGTGGTAGTAAGAAGCAAACACACACAAAAAAGTCACTCAGACTAAAGATATTTAATAGTCATTTTCCTAATTTATATATCCAACCTGGAAAATCAATTTATACCAAAAACTTCTCCAACCTTTGTTGTTTTTTTTTATCTTAATATATTTATTTATAAAATGGAAACACTGACAAGACTATAGGCTAAGAGGAGTATAATTCCCACCACCAGAGCTCCATATCCCATTCCCACCCCTGATAGAGTATGGACCCAGAATCATTATGGGGGTACAGAATGTCCAACCTTAGTTTTTTATAAATTAGGTCAAACTTAAGGACTTAGTTTTTCTGGCATTAAGTTATATTTCTTCTCATCATTTGCACGATTAAGTTGTTCATTTTTAAAGTCAGAAGTTGTGTAAGAAATTAAGAGCTAGCAGTTGGGTAGTAGCATAGCGGGTTAAGTGTGCCTGGCTCGAAGCGCAAGGACCTGCAAGGACCCCAGTTTGAGCCCCCAGCTCCCCACCTGCAGGGGCGTTGCTTCACAGCCGGTGAAGCAAGTCTGGGGGTGTCTATCTTTCTCTGTCCCTCTCTGTCTTCCTCTCCTCTCTCCATTTCTCTCTGTCCTATCTAACAACGACGACAACATTAATAATTACAACAACAATAAAAACAACAAGGGCAACAAAAGGGAAAATAAGTAAATAAAATTTAAAAAAAGAAAAAGGTTTAAAAAAAGGAAATTAAGAGCTATGCCACTTTCCTCTACATGTCTGAAGAATTTAATAACTAATCTGAGAGACCACTGGGAAAATATCTTTCGAAGAATCTGAGAATTCTACCACTGGTTATACAATCAGTGATTTTTCCTCTTACAATGAAAATGAGTTTAATAAAGTATAACTATATACCACTGATCTTAAGAAAGTTACACTAATATATATATATATATATATCCCTAAATACATTATATATATGCCAGATGAAATTTTCAAAATTCTGAGAAAAACACACACCTTATCAAGAAAGTGCCCTTGACTCCACCTTAATATAGAAATATCTGGTTAGAGTTCATTTAGATGTTGCTATGAAGGTCTGATTAGTTATCATTATGGTCTATTATTTAATGTGCCAGAAGAGATAAAGTCAGAACATCTTTGCACTTATCCAGAGTCATCCAGTCATGCACAGAGTTTGGTTGAGGTTATGACCAGGCAGCTCTGAACCACCTCTCTGCCTCCATGTGAACTCTGCCAGTAAGGAAAGAGGAACAACTCAGACACACACACACACACACACACCCTTCCCGCCCTGTCTGATAGAGTATATGAAGTTACTTAATATTGTAAGGTAGAGGATGAACATACAGTACACCCACCTTTTAATTTACTTATTTTTTTAGAGTCCTAAAATATCTAGGTTTGTTGTTGATGGTGATTGGTGCTCAAAAAGAATTAGAGAAAGACCTTGTCCAGAGAAGAAAGTCAACCCTAATTTTGATTGTTCTAAATCAACAGAAAGTGTCATCATTATCAGACATATTACAGAGCATGGTAATTATCTGGTTACTTATCATCTGTTTCTCCAACAGCCTGAGGCCAACCTAAAAAAAAATTATCCTAGTGCTGTGTTAGATATAATATTGTTTACATGAATGGCACACAATAGACATTTCTTTAAAGAGTTCACAGGAAGCTCATCAAATCTGTGAATGACATAAAGCTACAGAACAATGACATTGTGCAGTAAATTTTGAAAATCAATTATTTAAATTAACACTAAACTCAAACTGCAAATCTAAGTAGAAACAATTTGATTAAGTACTTCATGGTATCTTTTTGAGGTCTTTCTACTTGCTTGCTGAACTTATTGAGTCACTACAAACTCTTGTGCACTTAACTTTAGATGACAGGGAAGAAATTAAGCAAGGTTGAGGGCAGAGTGGGTCCAGATAAAGGAAGGATATTCCACATCAGTGACAGAGAGTCCCCTGGGAGTCAGCACAATTTTATGAAGGGACAGAAAAAGTAAGAAGAGCATTGGAAAGCTAGAAAAGTTTAATGATGATTAGCATGATAAAATTAAAGATGTTTAGGACTATTATGTTGAAAAAATGAATGAATGACATTAGTTGGTCAGATTCTAGTTCTCTCTCTCTTTCTATGTAATATTTCAGAGTGAAAAAAATGTTTTTGGCAGAGGGATAAAAGCACTAAAGCTTCCTCAGCTGTGGTGGAGGCTGAGCTCAAAACTAGGTAGTGTATATGGGACAGCAGATGCTCTATCCATTGGAGCTGTTTGGCTGGTACCAAAATATCTACTCACTACTCACTACTCACCCTCTCCCTCCTCCACACACACAGCACTGCTCTGGTGATGCCAGGAATTGAATCTGGCATTTCAGGCTTGAGTGTTGTATTAACATGGTGCTAGTGCCCCAACCCCAGAATATTTACCTTTTAACATGCCTGTACACACTGAATTAAAAAAAAAAAAAAAGACTCTTAAGGAAAAAATCAAGCTCTATAGCATCATTTACAAAGCTGGGACAGAATGAAAGTAGAGTCAGGAGGACACCTGGAATATACTGTTTAGGGAAATGGTCACTCTCAAGCTCAGGTTAAAAGGCCTTTCCACACATGGAGTCAAGTGAAAGGACGGGCCTAAGGATCTCAGTTTGAGCCCCCGGCTCCCCACCTGCAGGGGTGTCACCTCACACGCACTGAAGAAGGTCTGCAGGTGTCTATCTTTCTCCCCACCTCCCCTCCTATCTTCATTTCTCTCTGTCCTATCCAACAATGACATCAGTAACAATAATAATAATAGCCACAACAATGATAAAACAAGAAGGGCAACAAAAGGGAATTAATAGCCTCCAGGTGCAGCCCCAGTGATACCCTGGAGGCAAAAATAAATAAATAAAGCCTTTCATGATCTATTGATCTGTTGCAGTCCTACACATCAGTGCCCTAATTCTACTGAAACATATACAGACTCCTAAATGTGCTTAATATATGATAGTCTCTGTAAAAACAACCTCCCCTCATGGGGGTAGATTGCAGAATGGCTATGCAAAGAGACTCATGCCCTAAGGCTGTCTCCAAAATCTCAGGTTTAATCTGTAGCATCACCATAAAGCACAGCTGAATAGTGCTCTGGTTTAAAACAAACAAACAAATAACAACAACAAAACCTCTTTTTCTGTCTAAATATATCTTTTTCATAGTTGTCAAATATGAGAATTTCCAAAAAGTTCCTGTTCTTTCATTCATGCAAAGTAAAATTGAATCTTTTCCCTTCATATACTGTTCATCACAAACTATCATATATATATATATATTCCCTTTTGTTGCCCTTGTAGTTATTATTGTTGTCGTTCTTGATGTCGTTGTTGTTGGATAGGACAGAGAGAAATGGAGAAAGGAGGGGAAGACGGGGGCGCGGAGAGATAGATAGACACCTGTAGACCTGCTTTACCACCTGCAAAGTAACCCCCCATGCAAGCGGGGAGCCAGAGCTCGAACCAAAACAGGATACGCCAGTTTGCTGCGCTTTGCACCACCTGCACTTAACCTGCTGTGCTGCTGCCCGACTCCCTTTTTTTTAAGAAGATCTATAGAAGTATCATTTCCTGTGGTTTGGGAGGTGACACAGTGGCTAAGGAACTAGACTCTCTAGCATGAGGCCATGAGTTCAATCCCTGTCTGGCTCTTTCTCTCCTCCTATCTTTCTCATTAATAAAATAAATAAAATCTCAAAAAAAGAAGTATCATTTCCTTTTCTTTTACACCACAAAACTTTGTGTTTTTTAAAAAATATTTATTTGTTTATTTAGAAAAAATACAAAGAGAAAACTACTACAAAGAGTGAGATCAGAACATTGTTCAATTTATGGTGGTGGTTGGGATTAAACATGGGACCACAGAGATTCAGTCATGAAAGTCTTTTCCATGACCTCTATACTCACCCCAGGAGAGAATCATATACTTTTAATAAGAACCACCCTTATTATGGTAAGCAAACAAACACAGTGTATCTTTCCATTTGTTTCAATATTACATTTCTCTCAGTAGTTTTACGTTATTTTCAGCGTAAAATTCAGTGTAAAATCATTTTTGTTATTGATACATTTATAATACACTTTAAAATTTTAATTTTCATATTTATTTATAGATTAGAGAAATATTAATTTTTCTGTATTGATTTTATTTTGTCTTGGGATCTTGCTATACCAGTTTTGTAGCTGTTTTTGTATATTCTTAGAATCTAATACACAATCATGCCATCTGCAAATAAAGGCATAATTTAATTCTTTGTTTACACTTATCTACATTCTACTTCTTTTGTTATACTGAGTCCTACAGTAAACTGCCAAAGGAAGCTTTGAGAGCAGAAGTCTTTATTGTTTCCTAAACATAAAGTCATTATATTTAATGCTAGATGGAAGGAGCCCTTTTTCAGTTTGAGAAAGCTCCTAACTCTTCTTAGTATCTTGACAGATTTTATCATGTATTGATTTCTTCATTGCTTATACTGTATCTACTGAGAGTATAATAGTCCAGAACAGGCACACCAAGTTAAACGCATATAGTCTGAAGCCCAAGGATCTACTCAAAGAACTAGGTTCAAGCCCCCAACTTCCCATCTGGCGGACGTCTTTTCACAAACAGTGAAGCAGGTCTGCAGGTGTCTACCTCTTTCCCTCTCTGTCTCCCCCTACTCTCTCAATTTCTCTCTGTCCTATTCAATAAAATGGGGGAGAAAATGGCCACCAGGACCAGTGGATTTGTAATGCTGGCACCAAGCCCCAGTGATAACCCTGGACCAAAAGAGAGAGAGAGAGAATAATTATCTTTATTTTACTAATACTTAGGTAAAATGCATTATTTTTTTTAATTATCAAGTAACTTTATATTCCAGATATATATTTTAGTTTGTCATGATGTATTACACTTTTTAGATGCTGCATGATGTGATTTTTCCAATATTTTATAAAGAAATTTTGTGACTAAGACTAAAGCCCCTGATCTCTATCTGCAGGGGGAAAGCTTCACGAGTGGCATAGCAGTACTGCAGATATCTCTCTGTTTCTCTCCCTCTCAATCTCCCCCTTCCCTCTCAATTTCTCTCTGTCTCTATCCAATAATAATTAAAAACAAATATAAATAAATTTAAAAAATTGTGACTAAATAAATAAGCAGGGGTATGTGTGTGTGTGTGAGGGAGGGCAGCAATATATCCACAGCTCACCTACTTTGCTATGTGCACTACCCATTCTGAACTCATTTACACTGGAAACGTTTTGGTGCTGAGTTTTTCCTTTCTTTTATATTTTTAATGTTTTATTATCTTTATTTATTTTTGGGATAGAGACAGCCAGAAATTGAGAGGGGGGGTTTATAGAGATGGAGAGAGACACCTACAGCCCTGCTTCACCACTCTTGAAGACACACACAAACACACACACGTCGGGAATGAGGGCTCAAACCTGGGTCCTTGCACACTGTAACGTGCGCTCAGCCAGGTGTACCACCACCTGGCCCCAGTGCTGAGTTTTTTTCTATCCCAAAAAATATCAGCTGAGAGTGGTGACACTCCAGTGATGACAAAACCCCATTTAACATTTTTATGTTAATATCATAAAATGACATTAGATATGTTCTTTCTTTAACAGTGGTATTTGTATCATTTTTCTCTCTTTTGATCTCGCCTGAAATAGTATCAGTTACTGATACTGCCAAAGGAAAAATTTTATTTCTCAAACTGCATTTCCATTTATTTGGCTGTTTTCTGTTCTAATTATCTCTACTATTTACAATCTTCTTCATTTCATTTACCTATATTTTTATTTTTTGTTTCTATTATTATCTACTTTGGGCTTAATTTATCGTGTTTTTGACATTATTTATGAAAGAAGCTATGATAACTTATAATATATTTTATCTTAATCTAAAATAATAATTTAAACCTATCGGTTTCCTGCTATATAATACTTTAGTTACATGAACCACATTTTGATATAACATATTTTTATTTCAACTCAGTTAAAATATTTTCTAATTGATCTGTGGCCACATTCATGTACAAGGTTAAGAACTTTTTGCCTGTCATTTACTGAGAGTGAATTGTGGAAACTTAAGACTACAAATAATGTATACATTTGTTCTTCATTTTCACTCAGTTTTTGCTTTATGAATATTAATTATTTTAATATTATCTTGCATGTTGTTATTTTATTCAAGATCATGAAACTTTTCGTTTGTAGTTTTTCTTCTATTAGCACCACCATTGAAACCTAACTTTTGCATTTTGTTGATAAAAAGAATCTATTTGAAAAGCTTTCTCTGACAAAGAATATTATTGAGAAGTACCTGTAGGTGAGATAAGGTCTGCTAAAAGGTTGGCTCCTAGATCTTATAAAGTTCAGATATTCTTGGGAAAGCACTACAAGAAGCTTGGTATACTTTGAACATTGAGGAAATCATATAAATCTCTATATTGAAAATATTAAAATAATCCAGTATGCTTATGTAAGTGAGAAAACACTAAGAAAATTTAAGTTATAGGTATCTGTCCCATCATTAAGTAGAAAATAGCTGAATTCAGACTGTTTCTCTTCACCATTTTGTTTTTTTTTCCTCCAGGATTATTGCTGGGGCTCAGTGCATGCACTATGAATCCAGTGGTCCTGGAGACCATTTTTCCCATTTTGTTTCCCATTTTGTTGTTATTGTTGCCGCTGCTGTTGTTGTTGTATAAGACAGAGAGAAATCAAGATAGGAGGGAAGACGGAGAGAGAGAGAAAGATAGACACCTGCAGACCTGCTTCACCATCCCTGAAGCGACCCCACTGCAGGTGGGGAGCAGGGAGCTCCAACCAGGATACCTACACAGGTCCCTGCACTTAGAACCATGTAGGTTAAACCTGCTGTGTGACCGCTGCACCCCAAAATCTTGAGTGACAATCAATGAAGATATGTTAGAGTCCCTGAATAAGATGAAAATTACATGAGAGTAGGAAATGGGAATACATAACTTCTAGATTGTGGGGGTGGGGGGAAATGTAGTTAAGGTGCATTCAGCACCTAGGCTTCATAATTTTCCACTTTCTACGCACTTGATCACACATGATTTTAGGAAACATGGAAAATCACATCACAGAGAAAGCAACATAGTACTACAGCTGTAGGGTTTAAGTATAAAGGAATTAATAGTCACTGTCAAAATCTGACATGTGTGTATGCCTGGTTGCTTTCGTTGTGTTACTTATGCTACAAAACCTTACACATACACAATACTGCCCCCTTTTTTGTTTCCTTTAATGTACTAATAGATGTTTCAGTCCAGATCCTTGAAATGGTAATGTATGTGGTTTACTAGTTGCAGTATCTCCCACACTCAGGTATTTCAGTCTTTAAGCATAGTAAAATAAATCAACAGATATTGAACCAACCTTGCATTCCTGGGGTAACTCCCACTTGATTGTGATGAACAGTGATTTTAATATACTGCTGTACCCAGTCAGCTAGGATTGTGTTTAGTATTTTAGCTTCTATATTCATTAGAGATATTGGTCTGTAGTTCTCATTTTTGTTTTGTCCCTATCTGCTTTTGGTATCAGGGTGATTCTGGCTTCATAGAAGGTGGAAGGGAGTATTCTTGTGTCTTCAGCCTTTTGGAAGAGCAACAACTTGTTTGGCTTCGTATGTTAACTCCCTTTTCAGTCACCAGGTTCCAGATGTCATCAGGATACTGGCCAGGCTTCCCTGGACTGAAGACCCCACCAATGTGTCCTGGAGCTCCGCTTCCCCAGAGACCCGCCCTACTAGGGAAAGAGAGAGGCAGACTGGGAGTATGGACCGACCAGTCAAAGCCCATGTTCAGCGGGGAAGCAATTACAGAAGCCAGACCTTCTACCTTCTGCAACCCACAATGACCCTGGGTCCATGCTCCCAGAGGAATAGAGAATGGGAAAGCTATCAGGGGAGGGGTTGGGATATGGAGAATGGGTGGTGGGAATTGTGTGGAATTGTACCCCTCCTACCCTATGGTTTTGTTAATACTTTCTTAAATAAAAAAAAATAAAATTAATTAATTAATTAATTAATTAATTTAAAAAAAAGAATTCTTCCATTTCTTCGAAGTTCTCTAGCTTGGTAGCATAGCTAGAAGCTTTGCATGATATTTTGGATTCTGTGATGTCTGTTGTGATTATTTCCTGAATCATCTCCAATTCTATTTAGTTGAGTCTTCTCTCTTTCTCTTTCTTTTTTATTTTTCTTTCTTTTTTTCATTTTTTTTCGTGAATCTGGCTAAAGGTTTGTCAATTTACTTCTTCAAAGAACCAACATTTAGCTTCATTGATCTTTTGGGGCCCAAGGGATAGGCCACATGTGTACATCTATCCATAAGTTAGGGGAAATATATATCTAACTTAAAGTAAAAGTGTGCAATACCTTGCACTGATTCAATAAATGCAGCAAGTAGAAAGACCTAAAAAAAAAAAAAAGAAAAGAAACCATACTTAATCAAATAATTTCTACTTAGACCTACATGATACCCTCCCCTACTACTATCTATTTCACTTCCCACAGTCACTCCAAGGCTAACCTTGTAAGGTAGTAAGGACTAAAAAAGCTGAATAAGGCAAGAGACTGGCACAATTTAATAATTCCCCTTTTGGTCACTACAAGGTCACCCCATGATCTGTGTAGGGCCCTAGTCAGGGACTCCTGAAATTCCCACATAGGTAAGATGGGCATAGGCCTCTAACAGATCCTTCTCTCCACAATCACTAATCACTCCCATCAGGAATATCATATAAGCTTCTACAGGACCTTGCCCTCAGTGTAGAACAATAATGGTAGAAAATACCCCATTTCTCCAATGGGAGGCTGGGTCAACCTATTCAGCCACTCAAGGAAGACTGGTCCTTAAATGAGTGTATCCTAGAACGTTCCTAGCTGTGACCATGGAATGCGAACTCAAGACTGACAGGGATGCAGAGGTTACACAGGCTGCTATGCTAATTGTGAATAGACATGGGTCCGTCAGATTGATTGGGTCTACAGTTAAAGCTATTTATATATGTTTACCATATCTAGGAGCTACTTTCTGCCTTGATCAGCTTTCTACTCCTATTCTCTGTACTGCTTTATTTTTTTAAAAGATACTTACCTTTTTTAAAATTTAATTTAATTTATTTACTTTCCCTTTTGCTGTCCTTGTTGTTTTTTATTGTTATTGTTATTGATGTTTTCATTGTTGGATAGGACAGAGAGAAATGGAGAGAGGAGGGGAAGACCGACAGGGGAAGAGAAAGAGAGACACCTGCAGACCTGCTTCACCGCCTGTGAAGTGACTCCACTGCAGGTGGAGAGCCTGGAACTAGAACCTTGGGCTTTGCGACTTCTGCGCTTCTGCCTGACTCCCCTATTCTCAACTCTGACACCCTCTTCCCAGACAATAATTTTTAGCCCACTTGCATATTAGCTGTCTAGCCTAGGAAAAAATTAGTAAAGTCATGGACCCATCAGAATACAGCTAAAATAGACTTCTGAGCTTCTTCCAGCATGAAGACCCCAAATCTCATCTGCCATACTTTTACCTTTAGGTTCCCAGTTATTAAACATTTTTTTTCTGCTACATATCTTAATGCTTTATAGCCACCAAGTTGCAGATGCTACCACGACACCAACCTAACTTCCCTGGGCAGACAATGTCACCACTGGGGAAAGACAGAAACAGGTTGGGGAGATAGATTAACCTATTAACAACCATGTCCATTGGAGAAGCAAATACAGAAGGCAGGCCTTCCAACTTCTGTGCCCCATAAAGATCTTTGGTCTATACTCCCAAAGGGATAAAGAATGGGTAACTTTCCAATGGAGGGGATGGGGTACAGAACTCTGATGGTGGGAAGTATATGGAATTGTACTTCTCTTATTCCACAACTTTGTCAAACATTATTAAATAGCTAATAAAAAAATAAATCAAAAGTACTACTGTGTAACTGTATTTACCCTTGAACCAAAAAGACTACTTAAAAATAAGCACTACAGTTTAAGTCAGATTGTCACCAAGAATAGTTTTGAGTAGATAAGATGCTGAGACTTTTAAGAAATCAGAAAGAAATACTGTGGTCTAAAATCTATGTTCTTGGAGACCAGACGGTGGTGCAGTGGGTTAAGTGCATATGGCGCAAGGACCGGCGTGAGGACCAGTGTGAGGATTCCGGTTCAAGCCCCAGGTTCCCCACCTGCAGGGGGGTCACTTCACAAGTGGTGAAGCAGGTCTGCAGGTGTCTGTCTTCCTCTTCCCTTCTCTGTCTTCCCCTCCTCTCTCGATTTCTCTCTGTCCTATCCAACAACGACAACATCAACAAGAACAATAACTACAACTACAAAACAACAAGGGCAACAAAAGGGAAAATAAATAATAATAAAAAAACATTTAAAAAGAGAGAGAGAGAGAAAGCTGTATCAGGAAAAATAGAGAAGTCCTGATAAGCCAAAGGAAGAAACGTAAGTACTGAATAAAAAGATGATATATTGTCAACTTGGCTTTAAGTTGTCAATGAAGAAAACATGATAAAAAGAAAAATATCAATCCCTCAGGAAATAGGTGGGAATTGATGTAAAACAGGTGGCAGGGTTATCTTTGAACAAGTCAAGAGCAGAAGGAAATGTTGACAAATCAGTCTGTAAAGGGTGTCCAGTTCTGGGAGTCGGGCAGTAACGCAGCGGGTTAAGCACACGTGGCGCTAAGCGCAAGGACCAGCGTGAGGATCCCGGCTCAAGCCCCTGTTTCCCCACCTGCAGGTGAGTCGCTTCACAGACGGTGAAGGAGGTCTGCAGGTGTCTTTCTCTCCCCCTCTCTGTCTTCCCCTCCTCTCTCTGTTTCCTTCTGTCCTATTTAACAGTGACAACATCAACAACAATAACAACAACAACAAAGGCAACAAAAAGGGAAAAATAAATATTAAAAAAAAGGTGTCCAGTTCTGTGAAGTGGACAGAGCACTTGACTTGCCCGCATCTGATCATTGTATATAATAAAGATGATCTTGTTCTTTTCTCAAAACTTATATACACAAACAAATAGACACACAGATCTTTTACAAAGTGAATTTGTGAGGTGTTAGGAAGATAGAAAATTGATAGATAAGGTTGAAAAATTCATATTGGTTGTATTGCATTTTTGGTAGAGTAAGAATAGCATTTGAATTAATGGCAGGTGAAACTTCTCTTAACTTTATGTGTTTGTTTGTTTCTTGCAGTACTTGAGGATTCTGGTATTGGATTGTTGTTTTGCCAAATAGGTGTGCCTCACAAAGAGAAAGTTCTGATAAAAACAACTTATTTATATGCTGTCAGTTTTACAAGAAGAAAGAAGAACAAAGCAAGTATTAGGTATATTGTGGCAATAAGCCTAAACAGTAAGTAAACTAGTTAGTCATAAAGGACTTCTTGCATAATGAGACCAAAGAAGTAGATAGAAGTCAGAATCATCAAAGCCATTAGTAAGATTTTTGTCCATATCCTAAAGAAAATAAGCAGAATGTGGCAGATTTATACTTTTCAAAAGGTCATTCTGACTTCAGTGATGACACTCACTGAAAGGGGTGTCAGAATGAATGGAGTCTGGACCAATTAGGAAACTATTGCAATTATTTTAGGCTAGAGACAATTGGGACTTAGAAAAGAGTTGTAATTAAAAAAAATAGATAACCTGAGCCATGTTTGAAAGTAAAGTTGATAATCTTGACAAATTGAACAGTCAGTCTCTGGCACGCATTTGATGGGCTGGGCAGTTTAACGATTATCACATTTTTATGTGGATTTTATAGTCACATTTACATGTTTCAAAAAATACAACCAAAAAAGTACATCATGACTCTCTTTCAACATTAAGAAGAAATAGAGTGCTCATAATTAGGTAAAATTATCCTGATTTTTGACATAGGTATCAGAGTGCTATTTGAATTTGACAGCTACTTTCACAGATTATGTAGCTTCCTCTGCTTTGTCATTGAGACTGCAAGCTAGTGAAAAATATCACCATTTATTCTAGAAGGAATAAGCAGCCAACCAAGTCACAGAGCTGAGTAACAATTCTCAATAATAGTCTAATCAGAACTCATTCTGGCATCAAACTAAGTTCTCCAAACAAATTACCAAGTTTTATACATAAATTTTGCTTCTCCATAATCCTCTCAGCCAAAGATTTACTCCAACTTATTTTTAAGTTTCTCCCTGTTCTCCTCTCTTCCATAAAACAAATGCCAGAGCTTTCACCTCAAAATGCCTTCTCCATTTTATTGTCTTATAACAAATTCTCCTAAGTCTCCAATAGCATATTTGGTACTGAGAATGAAGTTGGAAAAATACATCATTAGATTTTAAGCTATTTGAGAGCATTTTGAATTTTTTTTCTCCAAAATATCCCTAAATCTAGTTATAGTTTGAGAATTAAATCAGGAATTAAATCACTATATGACTACTTGCTTAGTAAGTAAATGAACAAAAAGACAAAATGTATTTATTTTAAATGTAATTTATCAGATTAGTGTTCAACAATTCTATTCAGTGTGTCACATTTCTGAAAGAAACTAGATGTCACCATAAAATATGCCACCTTGGTGTAGTTATTATTTTGAATTAAAGATTATTAAGAAGCAGCAGGGGGCTGAGGACATGGCATGATGGTTACACAAAAAGACTTTAGTGTCTGAGGCTCTGAGATCTTTCAGTTTCAATCATCAGCACTACCTTAAGCCAGAGTTGAGCAGTGCTCTGGTAAAAATAAATAAATAAAATGAATAAAATAAAAACAAAAAGCAGCATCAGAGACAGGAAGACCACTTTGGCCCTTCTTTTATTCCTAAAATCAAGAGAGAAATTCCCATGTGAATGGTCCCTTCCTGTACCAAGAAGTAGAAAAATATTTTCACACACACAAAAAAAATCTAAGTATAACCATTTGGGTTATTTCTTCACCGTTTATTATCCCTAGTCTATCTTCCAGTCTTTTTTGTTGTTGTTGTTACAAAAATATCATTTCAGGGGCCGGGTGGTGGTGCACCTGGTAGAGCACACATGTTACAGTGTGCAAGGACCTGGGTTTGAGCCCCTGGTCCCCACCTGCAGTGAGGAAGCTTCACTAGTGGTGAAGCAGAGCTGCAAGTGTCTCCCTCTCTATCACCCCTTCCTTCTCTATCCAATCAATAAATAAGATAATAATAATAATAAAACAAATTCATTGTTTCTTTGTTTAAAAAGTGTTACTCTAGTTATTTGCAGGCCTTCCTTCTTTGGTGAGATTTACATGTAAGATTTTAGTAACACTTGTTTGCTTTTGCTCTAAAATCTGTTTTACATTAAGTTACTTCTTAAAACCCAATGGAGACCAAAAAGAAAAAAGAGAATCTTTCCTCTCTTACATTCAATATTGAGCAATATTAGAAGTTCCCATTTTTAAAAAAGATTTACATATTCATTTATTTTTGGAAAAGAAAATCAGAGTACCACTCTTACATATGTGATGTTGAGAAACAAATTGCAGACTTCATACCTGCAAGTCCAGGTTCCAAGTGTTGCCCCATTCACAAAAATTCTTTATTCTTCTCCTTCATGACATTTTTCAGTTACACTGTAATTAAACACTTAAATGGTTCATTGGCTATGTAACTTATATTTACACACACACACATACACAGAGTATATTTTAAAGATTTTATTGATTAATTAACATAGGAGACTCTGGAGAGATGGAGAGAATCACTCTGGCAAATTTTATGCCAGAGACTGAACTGGGGACCTCATGCTTCCAAGTCTAATACCTAAGTTCTGCAAACTTAGGTATTAGGTACTGTGGGTACCTAATGTAGGTACTGTGTCATCCCCCCCAGGCTGCATTCCAAGTAAATTTTAAGCTCTGTGAATCTAGGATAATGCTGTTTTATCTACTGTTCTTTCCTTTTTGCACAATACCACACCTTGTACAGAGCAGGTCCATGGATATTTGTTGTCAACTGAATAACTTGCAAATAAAACGCCTAAGACATTTAAAATCACTAAGATAAGGATAAAACTTGCAGATTCAAATTTGCCCAGATTTTCCAGTTAAACGAATGGAAAGCTAAGTGACTTGCCCACTGTTTCAAATTGTCAGGGTTGTATTTTAATCCCAGTTCTCCCCCACTTTGCAGCTTATGCTTTGAAATGGAAACACTATGCCATGCTGCACCATTTAAGCAATGATATATTCATTTAAGGCACCAGAGATCACATTTTAGTGAGAAAAAGAGTTTGTACTATGAGATGAATCAATCAGCCATATGGAAGGAAGAAAAAAACACAGACTGAAAGCTTCTTTTCACTTTGTACAATATGAATTGTCACAGGAATCAAATTTGGCACATACTATAAAGCAGAAGAAAAAAAATCCCCACATTGGATATAAAATGTGACTTGCATTTTGTCTGTGTTTTTTTGAAGTCCTAAAAAGGCAACCAGAAGACTTATGGAGTTCAGGGTATGATGTTTTCACGACAGGCTTTTTATGCACTTATCCCCAAGCAGCAAGATGAGGACTTGAAAAATTAAAGCCGACCTCAGACATAATGAATACATTTGAGGAAGAAATGACTGGTCAGGGTCAGGAAGCCTCCTTGAAGCACTGAATATGTCTCAGGACATGGAGTCTCCAGACAGAGGCAGGGGCAAGAAAATGTCCTGATGGGCCATAAAACATTTACATTTGTTCTTCTTCTGTCACTTCTCTTTGAAGTAGGTTCTCTTGCTTCAGCCACATCCCAGGTGCATAACCAGATTCTGGTGCTGGCTAATTAGAACAGAGGTCTAGCAAGAGCAATCAAGTCTTCACCCGAGATGGCACCTCATTCTAATAATATCGAGTAGTAAACAGAGGGTATAAATTGTTAGTTATTAGATCAGTCTAACCTGCCACTTTCAGGTTCCACAGATTTTTGTTTCTCATACAGCTCAGCAATATGGCTATGTCACTGAAAGGTCACTTGTCCCAAGCCACTAATCGTCCCTTAGCACAGAATTTCAGAATGGGAAGTCAGTTTGGAGATTAGCAAGTAGAGCATGAAGCATATGCAGCAATCCTTTTCAAAACATCTGTCATTAAGGCTCATTTAGGATGTGATGGAGAATCACGGGAATCCTATAATAGAGAATCATGGCCTTATTCTACTGTTTGACAGCTAAAATCATTAAAAAATACATATTTGTATCTTTCATCATGAAATCAAAACTACCTTCCTTGTAACTTCTGCTTTTGTGACTTCTTCTGCTCTTTGGATTTGCATTAATTATTTATCTGCAATAAATGCCATCTTGTAAAAAATAAATAAATAAAAGTAAAGGGACACAATTAAAAAGCTCTGAAGGGACCAAATGCACATATCAGTATGAGGAAGGACCAAGGTCTCAGCACCTGATCCCTGTAGGGGCGGGTGTTCAGGAGCAGTGAAGAAGATCTGCTGGTGTCTTTCTCTCTCCTTCTCCATCTCCTCCTCCCCTCTTAAATTCTCTCTCTGTCCTATCTAATAAAATAGAAAGAAAAGAGAAAAGGAGAAGTGGCCTCCTGGAGCAATTGATTTGTAATGAAGGCACCAGTCTCCAGAGATAACACCGGTGGCAGTTAAAGAAAAAAAATATCTGAAATCTTGTAAACTTAAACTCAAATGCTAGCTCTGAAACTTAGTAATTATGTATCCTTCCTCAGATTAAATTATTAAATTATTTCATTTATATTGTGAAGAGCATACTTGGGGCCAGGTGGTGGCACAATTGGTGAGCACGCATGCTACAGTGTGCAAGCAACTAGGTTCAAGCCTCCGGTCTCCACCTGCAGGGGGAAATCTTTGTGAGTGGTAAACAGTGCTGCAGATGCGTCTCTGTCTCTCTTTCCCTCTCTATCACTCCCTCCCCTCTCAATTTCTGCATCTCTCTATCCAATAAATAAATAAAAATGAGAGAGAGAGAGAGAGAGAAAGAGAGAGAGAAAGAGAATACTTTAAAAGTTGCAAATAAAAATTAAATGAGTTAAATTTCCCTCAGGGCCAGGGAGATAGCACAAAGGTCTGCACAGCAAACTTATATGCCTGAGTTTCACCAGTCCCAGGTGCAAGCATTGGCAATACCACAAGCTAGAGTTGAGCAGTTATAGTCCATAAAATAGAAAATATAACAAATGTATACATAAATGCTCATCAGAACCAAGAGGTATGTTCATTTGTCAAAGGCATGAGACACTGGAACTAAACTGCCTATTTGAAACTTAACCACAATACTTATAAGCAGTGTGGCCATGGACAATTTGTATAAATTCTTTGATCTTAGTTTTCATACTCAATTAAAAATTATAAGGACAACTACATACTTTATTTCAAAGAGTTGTTGGGAAGATTATGATGAGTTCAAATGTCAGATCCAGAGGGAGGGGAAGATGGCGGACTGAGAAGCTGCTAGCAGCGTGTTCTCTGATCACATCTTCTGGAAATGGTAGGACTTTCTGCCTTTAGCAGGCCTGTCAATAAGCGGTGACACCAAAGAGGTGATTATAATTTAATCTGGGTTAAGAATTAGAGTAAAGGTGACACAGACTAGCGGGGCTCAAGACTTCCCAGGCGGCACCGGGCAAGGCGAGTGTGCAGGGCATTGTCCTCCGCCGAGGAAGGCGGCTCCTTCGGCAGTTGCAGAGCGCTGCTGGGCGGCGGGCAGAGAACCCTGAGAGAGCACTTTAGCTCAGGGACTTTCTCTTGGGAGTCTCCAGGGACCACCACGAACCTGAGGGCAGATCCAAAGACTTCTTGAGTATAGCTCTCATTGGATCAAAGGACTTGGAGCTAGTTTTCATTTTCGAGAAATCCTTTAAAAAGTCAGGAGGGGGGGTTTCCTGGAAGATGGCAGACAGAGAAGATGCTAGCCGCTGAGTTCCAAACACATTCCCTGGAAACAATAGGATTTTTTGCCTTTAGCAGGCCAGACAATAAGGTGTCATAGCGGTGACAAAGAGATGACTATAACTTAATTTGGGTTAAGAATTAGAGTAGGGGAAAAAAATACTTTTTTCTTCCTTTTAATTTTTAAGCATACATCCTTCCCGGACCCCCCCCCCCCATAATCAGTCCCTGGGGACCAGCTCCTAGCAGGATACCCCATACCACCAAGGTATGTTTTTTTTTTTTAATTCACTGATACACATTTGGGAAGCTCCTTGCACTGCTCTTTAATTACAACTCTTTTTCTTGTCTTCACCCTTTTCTCTCTCTTGTCTCTCTCTCTCTCTCTCTCTCTCCTTTTTTATCTTGTCATACACTTCTTCTTTCTTCTTTGCCTTTCTGAATTTGTGAATTACTTTGGGGAAGAAATCTGACTCAGAGTGGACTCTCTATGTGTGTATCTCTGCTCTAGTTCCGTTTCCCCTCTTATTACCCGTAGAATATACATTGGATAGTAGATTTGCATAACTGTCTATTCTTGCTATCCTCTCTTTCTCTTCTCTTTCTTCACTGGGATTTGGTTACTATTTTTTCATGGATTGGAGAAATTGTTTGGCTAACTGGTAATGATTAAAGTACTTTAATACTTACTTCAGTTGCTACTGTAATTCCGGAGGTTGGTGAGTGCAATTGTTATAAAAGTATTTAGTACAGTGTTACTTGTACTCAAGACACAACAACTGAGGAACAACAGAGCATAAAAAAAAGAGAAACACATAAATTAAAAAAATGGGTAGATTAAAAACAAATAAAACTGCTACTCCAATGACTGAAGACAAGAGCCCAGAAGAAACTACAAATCAGCCAGAAGTAACCATAGATAAGAAAAGTATGCAAGCAATAATAAACTTATTAATCACAGAAATGAAAACAACATTGGAGGGAAGGAATGGCAGTATTAGGGAAACAAGAGTTGAGACCCCCAAGGAAAATACGGATTATCTTGAGGCAATTAGAGAACTGAAAGCTGAAATAGCTGTAATGAAGAAAGAAGCTGAGGCAAGGGAAAGCAGACTAACAGAAGCAGAAAACAGAATTAGTCAGACAGAGGATGAGTTAGAGAAAACAAAGAAAGAGGTGAAAGAGCTTAAAAAGAGATTGAGAGACACTGAAAACAACAACAGAGACATATGGGATGATCTCAAAAGAAGTAACATTCGTATAATTGGCCTGCCAGAGGAAGAAAGAGAGGAAGGGGAAGCAAACATTGTAGAGGAAATAATACAAGAAAACTTCCCACACCTGAATAACAGAAAGGATATCAAGGTTCAAGAGGCCCAGAGAGTGCCAAACAGAATCAACCCAGGCCTGAAGACACCAAGACACATCATAGTCACAATGAGAAGAAGTAAGGATAAAGAAAGGATCCTAAAGGCTGCAAGAGAGAAACGAAAAGTCACATACAAGGAAAAACTCATAAGATTATCTGCAGACTTCTCCACTCAAACTCTAAAAGACAGAAGGGAGTGGCAAGATATCTATCAAGCCCTGAATGAAAAAGGGTTTCAACCAAGGATAATATATCCTGCTAGACTTTCATTCAAATTCGATGGAGAGATCAAAATCTTCTTAGACAAACAACAGTTAAAGGAGGCAACCATCACCAAGCCGGCCCTGAAAGAGGTACTAAAAGACCTCTTATAAACAAGAACATCACTATAATACTGGCAATATATCAGAGAAAACAAAAAAAATTTCTTTTTTGAACAATGGCACTACAATACATTAAATCCATAATATCAATAAATGTCAATGGCTTAAACTCACCCATCAAGAGGCACAGAGTGGGAGGATGGATCAGAAAACATAACCCAACCATATGCTGCTTGCAAGAATCCCATCTGTCACAACAAGGTAAACACAGACTTAAAGTGAAAGGATGGAAAACTATCATACAGGCTAACGGTCCACAAAAAAGGGCAGGAACAGCCATTCTCATCTCGGACACAATAGATTTTAAATTAAATAAAGTAATAAAAGATAGGCAAGGACATTACATAATGATTAGAGGATCAATCAGCCAACAAGACTTAACAATTATTAACATCTATGCACCCAACGAGGGACCATCTAAATACATTAAGCATCTATTGAAAGAATTTCAAAAATACATCAACAGTAATACAATAATAGTGGGAGACTTCAATACCCCACTCTCACACTTAGACAGATCAACAAAATAGAGAACCAATAAAGATACAAGAGAATTGAATGAAGAGATTGACAGACTAGACCTCTTGGACATTTTCAGACTCCTCCACCCCCAAAAACTGGAATACACCTTCTTTTCAAATCCACATAACACATACTCAAGGATAGACCACATGTTAGGCCACAAAGACAGCATCAATAAATTCAAGAGCATTGAAATCATCCCAAGTATCTTCTCAGACCACAGTGGAGTAAAACTAACATTTAACAACAAACGGAAAATTATTAAAAGACATAGAATTTGGAAACTAAACAACATGCTCCTTAAGAACCACTGGGTCAGAGACTCACTCAAACAGGAAATTCAAATGTTCCTGGAAACAAATGAAAATAATGACACAACGTATCAAAATATTTGGGACACAGCTAAAGCAGTACTAAGAGGGAAACTTATAGCCATACAATCACATATTAAACACCAAGAAGAAGCCCAAATGAACGAACTTACTGCACACCTCAAGGACTTAGAGGAAGAGGAACAAAGGAACCCTAAAGCAACCAGAAGGACATAAATCACTAAAGTTAGAGCAGAAATAAACAACATCGAAAATAAAAGAACCATACAAAAGATCAATGAAGCCAAATGTTGGTTCTTTGAAAGATTAAACAAAATTGACAAACCCCTAGCCAGACTCACCAAACAAAAAAGAGAGAAGAATCAAATTAATAGAATTGTAAACAATGCAGGAGATATCACAACTGACACTACAGAAATCCAGAGAATCCTGCGAAACTTCTATAAAGAACTATATGCCACCAAGCTAGAGCATCTGGAAGAAATGGAACAATTCCTATAAACCTATGCCCTTCCAAAACTGAACCAAGAAGAACTACAAAATCTAAATGCACCAATCACAGACAAAGAAATTGAAACCGTTATTAAGAATCTCCCCAACAACAAAATCCTGAACCAGATGGCTTCACAAACGAATTCTACAAAACTTTCAGGAAACAGTTAATACCCATACTTCTTAAGCTATTCCATAAGATTGAAGAAACAGGAATACTCCCTTCCACCTTCTATGAAGCCAACGTCACCCTGATACCAAAAGCTGATAGGGACAGAACAAAAAAGGAAAACTACAGACCAATATCTCTGATGAACATAGATGCCAAAATATTAAACAAGATCTTGACCAACCAGATACAGCAACACATCACAAAGATTGTTCATTATGACCAAGTGGGATTCATCCCAGGAATGCAAGGCTGGTTCAACATCCGTAAGTCAATCAATGTCATTCACCACATCAATAAAAGCAAAGCCAAAAACCACATGATTATCTCAATAAATGCAGAGAAAGCCTTTGACAAAATCCAACACCCATTCATGCTCAAAACTCTACAAAAAATGGGAAATTCCTCAAGATAGTGGAGTCTATATATAGCAAACCTACAGTCAACATCATACTCAATGGACAGAAGCTGAAAGAATACCCCCTCAGATCGGGGACTAGACAGGGCTGTCCACTGTCACCGTTACTCTTCAACATAGTATTGGAAGTCTTGACATAGCAATCAGGCAAGAGAAAGAAATCAAAGGGATACATATTGGAAGGGAAGAAGTCAAGCTCTCACTATTTGCAGATGATATGATATTATACATAGAAAGACCTAAAGAATCCAGCAGAAAATTACTGGAAGCTATTAGGCAATATAGCAAGGTATCAGGGTACAAAATCAATGTACAAAAATCAGTGACATTTCTTTATGCAAACACTAAATCTGAAGAAGAAGACATCCAGAAATCACTCCCATTTACTGTTTCAGCAAAATCAATCAAATACCTAGGAATAAAGTTGACCAAAGAAGTGAAAGACTTGTATACTGAAAACTATGAGTCGTTACTCAAGGAGATAGAAACTGATACCAAGAAATGGAAAGATATCCCATGCTCATGGATTGGAAGAATAAATATCATCAAAATGAATATTCTCCCCAGAGCCATATACAAATTTAATGTAATACCCATCAAAGTTCCACCAAGCTTCTTTAAGAGAATAGAACAAACACTACAATCATTTATCTGGAACCTGAAAACACCTATAATTGCCAAAACCATATTAAGGAAAAGAAACAGAAATGGAGGCATCACACTCCCAGACCTTAAACTATATTATAAAGCCATCATCATCAAAACAGCATGGTACTGGAACAAAAATAGGCACACAGACCAGTGGAACAGAATTGAAAGCCCAGAAGTAAATCCCCACACCTATGGACATCAAATCTTTTATATGGGGGCCCAAAGGATTAAATGGAAAAAGAAGGCTCTCTTCAATAAATGGTGCTGGGATAACTGGGTTGTAACATGCAGAAGAATGAAATTGAACCACTTTATCTCACCAGAAACAAAAATAAACTCCAAAAGGATCAAAGACCTGGATGTCAGACCAGAAACATTCAAATACTTAGAGGAAAACATTGGTAAAACACTTTCCCACATACACCTCAAGGACATCTTTGATGAATCAAACCCAATTGCAAGGAAGACTAAAGCAGAAACAAACCAATGGGACTACATCAAATTGAAAAGCTTCTGCACATCCAAAGAAACTATTAAACAAACAGAGAGACCCCTCACAGAATGGGAGAAGATCCTCACATGCCAGACATCAGACAAGAAACTAATCACCAAAATATATAAAGAGCTCAGCAAACTTAGCACCAAAAAAGCAAATGATGCCATACAAAAATGGGCAGAGGAAATGAACAAAAAAATTCACCTCAGAGGAGATCCAAAAAGCTAACAAACATATGAAAAACTGCTCTAGGTCACTGATTGTCAGAGAAATGCAAATTAAGACAAGACTAAGATACCACCTCATTCCTGTAAGAATGGCATACATCAAAAAGGACAGCAGCAACAAATGCTGGAGAGGCTGTGGGGACAGAGGAACCCTTTTACATTGCTGGTGGGAATGTAAATTGGTCCAGCCTCTGTGGAGAGCAGTCTGGAAAACTCTCAGAAGGCTAGACATGGAACTTCCATATGATCCAGTAATTCCCCTCCTGGGGTTATACCCCAAGGACTCCATAACATCCAACCAAAAATAGGTGTGTACTCCTATGTTCATAGCAGCACAATTCATAATAGCTAAAACCTGGAAGCAACCCAGGTGCCCAACAACAGATGAGTGGCTGAGAAAGCTGTGGTATATATACACAATGGAATACTGTGCAGCTATCAAAAACAATGAACCCACCTTCTCTGACCCATCTTGGAGAGAGCTAGAAGGAATTATGTTAAGTGAGCTAAGTCAGAAAGATAAAGATGAGTATGGGATGATCCCACTCATCAACAGAAGCTGACTAAGAAGATCTGAAAGGGAAACTAAAAGCAGGACCTGATCAAATTGTAAGTAGGGCACCAAAGTAAAAACCCAGTGGTGAGGGGTAGACATGCAGCTTCCTGGGCCAGTGGGGGCTGGGAGTGGGCGGGAGGGATGGGTCACAGTCCTTTGGTGGTGGGAATGTTGTTTATGTGCACTCCTAGCAAAATGTAGACATATAAATCAGTAGTTAATTAATATGAGAGGGGGGAAATCAATTATATGTCTCAAAGTTTCTCAAAAGACAAACTGAATCTTTTTAATATATAGGCTATGTATTTGATATGCATACTCTCTCAAATGCCTAGACCAAGTAGATTAGAAGCATCCAATAGCACAGCTATATACAAGATACTGGATACTGTACAGCAAACCATAACAAAGGGACTTTTCAAAGTTAACCCAATTAACAAATAATGTGATGATAATATTAACTATCGATTGTCTTTTTGAACCCTAAGACAGCAGGAACCTCACTTCTCCACTATAGAGCCCCTACTTCCCCCAGTCCTGGAACCCTTGGATAGGGCCCACTTTCCCGTATGCATCTCCCAATCCAAACCAAATAATATTGCATCCGCCGATCACAACCTAACCAACGCAACGATTGCCACCTCAACATGCTTCACCTCAGACTGTATCCAGAGACTTCACGTGTGGAATGACAACCCTTCAGCTTCATTACTCGGGTGAGACCTTTCCTTTTATAGTACACTCTAATTTCATCTCAGGTAGTTCACTTTCTAACAAAGTCCCATAACCTAGATATACACCAGTTTCTGTGAGAGAGAGCTTATGTGCACACGTATCCATAAACTACTGCAAAATATATACCTGAAAGCAGAAGTACCCTAGAGTTTGCAGTGAGTACCTCCCTAACACTTCCTCTCCACTATTCCAAGCTTGGGATCCATGATTGCTCAACAAATTGTTTGGCTTCATATGTCAACTCTCTTTTCAATCACCAGGTTCCAGATGCCACCAGGATGCTGGCCAGGCTTCCCTGGATTGAAGACCCCACCAATGTGTCCTGGAGCTCTGCTTCCCCAGAGACACACCTTACTAGGGAAAGAGAGAGGCAGACTGGGAGTATGGACCGACCAGTCAACGCCCATGTTCAGCGGGGAAGCAATTACAGAAGCCAGACCTTCTACCTTCTGCAACCCTCAACGACCCTGGGTCCATGCTCCCAGAGGGATAGAGAATGGGAAAGCTATCATGGGAGGTGGTGGGTTATGGGGATTGGGTGGTGGGAATTGTGTGGAGTTGTACCCCTCCTACCTTATGTTTTTGTTCATTAATCCTTTCTTAAATAAAAATTTTTTTTAAAAAGTCAGATCCAGTATAAAATATAATATAGGAAAAAAAATGTCAGGGAAGTGGCTCAGTGTTTCTAGTACAAGACTTACATGCTCGGGACCATCGGTTTGATTCCACTACACCGAATTTGCTGGAGTAACTCTTTGGTCTGCAAGTGTTTATCTTTCTCTTTCTCTCTCTATCTCATGATCCTCTTTCAATTTCTCTTTGTCCTATGTAATAAAAATAAAAAGTAAAAAAATGGCTGCTGGGAGTGGTGCATTTGTAGTGCCAGCACCTAGCACCAGAGATAACTTTGATAGAAAAAGAAAAAAAAAAGGAAGTAAGGAAAAGAAAAAAGGAAAGAAAGGGAGGAAAAAAGAAAGAGTAGTTCATTGAGTAGAGGGCATAGTTCCTCATTTCTAGAACAGTGGGTTCGATCCCCAGCACCATATGACTGCATTAAGGACAAGACCCTGAGAATTCTATGGATGATGGAGCCAGCTTTATTGTCTCTCACTCACTCCCTCATCTTCTCCCTTCTTCTTGATCCTTCTCTCACTCATTCTCTGTCTCTTTCAAAAATGTAATTAAAAATTGGACTGTGAGATTCATAAGTGTCTGGATTTATTCCCAGAACCACATTTAAAAAAGCATGTACTGTTATCATGAAAAGAAAGATACTTTAATTTTAAAGAACAAAAATGTAAATGTGATTACCAGGGATATACATATGTTGAAATTGATCTTCACTTTTAGCTCTGTGTTCCATAGCAACCATAGAAGCCTGAAATCTACTGATCTAAAAATCCTTAATCTCCCCCAAGCCATAGTAATACCACTGGAACTTTTATTAACACAGATGCATTAATAAAAGTAAGTAACTTTTCACAACAATGAGATACCACTTCACTCCCATAAGAATGTTATGTTATACATCAGAAAAGGTAGTAGCAACAAATGCTGGAGAAGTTGTGGGGACAAACAAGCCCTCCTACACTGCTGGTGGGAATGTAAATTGTTTCAATTTCTGTGGAGAGCAGTTTGGAAAACTCTCAGAAGGCTAGAAGTAGACTTACCCTATGATCCTGCAATTCCTCTCCTGGAAATATATCCTAAGGAACCCAACACACCTATCCAAAAAGATTTGTATATACTTATCCTAGCAGTACAATTTGTAGTAACAAACACCTGGAAGCAACCCAGGTGTCCAATAACAGATGAGTGTCTGAGAAAGTTGTGGTCTATATAGACTATGGAATACTAGTCAGCTATTAAAAAGGGTGAATTCATCTTCTTTACCCCATCTTGGATGGAGCTTGAAGGAATCATGTTAAGTGAGATAATTCAGAAAGAGAAGGATGAATATGGGATGATCTCACTCATAGACAGAAGTTGAAAAACAGTATCAGAAGAGAAAACACTAAGCAGAACTTGGACTGGAGTTAGTGTATTATACCAAATAAAGACTTCTGGGTGGTGGGTGGAGGGCTCAGGTCCTGGAACATGATGGCAGAGTACCCA
This sequence comes from Erinaceus europaeus, assembly GCF_950295315.1. NCBI lineage: Eukaryota > Metazoa > Chordata > Mammalia > Eulipotyphla > Erinaceidae > Erinaceus > Erinaceus europaeus. The sequence continues at coordinate 88,535,308 of NC_080172.1, forward strand.
GCAGGGGTCTTAATGTTATGTGGAAATACCATGCATGTACAAACTATTGTATTTTACTGTTGACTATAAACCATTAATCCCCCAATAAAGAAATTTTAAAAAGTAGGTAACTTTTCCCAGACTACAAACACTTATCTATGAAACTCTATTGTATTACGTTTCTTGCTGGTATCTCCTAACTCACTGTCCCTGCCTTCAATTATAACAAAAGTGGTAGATTAATGTTTTACATTTGACAGTATATACAATAGTTTGTACATGCATAACATTTTGAAGTTTTCCACATAACAATACATTCCCCACCCTAGTGGGATAATAACTCCAATTTCCCAAAGTATTATGAGGTTTAAATGAGGTCTTATGCTGTAATAGGCAATCTTTAATGTAACACAAATGTCTTTATCCTAAAAAAATGTATTTCACTAGGTCCCTTGGTTTAATCAAGGTGAATCTGAGTTGCAAGTGTGGGTACTAATGTGTGCACAAAGCATGTGTGAAAATGTTCCACCATTACTTCACCAATTCGTTTATTTGTGCCCACTTATTTGTGGTCACAAATAAGTGGTCACAAGTAAATTTTAATGCAAATTTTACTTTGAATTATTTTACTTTAAAATATTAATCTCCCAACAAAGAAAAAAATTAATAAAAGTGATAAATGCACTATATTGTGCTTCCATTCACATGCCAGCAGATTTCTAAAGAGACTGTTCATCTGTCTTTTAGATTAGAGGGGAGGATTAAGAAGCAAGTCAAAACTCAATCACTGCATTTTCTAGTTTTCTCAGTTTGAACCAACTTTTCACAACTTATTTTAGTTCACAGTTACTTCCCCTAATTACTCAGTGGGTAACAAAAGAGAATAAACATTGGGTCATTCCTTTTTTGCTATGGCATAAACCTCTCATGGTTAAATTTAAAGTGCAATTTGTTTCCCTGATGCCATTCTCCACAACACATCTAGATCTTTTTGCTAACACAGGAAGTTAATTTGCTTTTCCTTTACTCAAGGTATTGATGAATATTTATGAGAACTGCTCTCTTACACCACCCCTGCAGCATATCATCAATAAACAGTTGACTATTGACAAGTCTGTCAACCAAACCAAACTTCTCAGAACACTTGACCCTCCAGGAAATCCTGACTTTGATGAGTTCGACTAGAAATCAGAAAAATATCAGCAGCTTTTATAATTTGCAAGTCTCATATATACTTTATATAACACCAGTACCTTTCGAGCCCATAAGAACAAATGAATTAAACCAGCATTAAAGATATATATATTTTTCATTTAAGAAAGGATTAATTAACAAAACCATAAGGTAGGAGGGATACAACTCCACACAATTCCCACCACCCAATCTCCATAACCCCCCCTCCCCTGATAGCTTTCCCATTCTCTATCCCTCTGAGAGCATGGACCCAGGGTTATTGAGGGTTACAGAAGGTAGAAGGTCTGGCTTCTGTAATTGCTTCCCTGCTGAACATGGGCGTTGACTGATCAGTCCATACTCCTAGTCTGCTTCTCTCTTTCCCTAGTAAGGTGTGTCTCTGGGGAAGCTGAGCTCCAGGACACATTGGTGGGGTCTTCAATCCAGGGAAGCCTGGCCAGCATCCTGGTGGCATCTGGAACCTGGTGATTGAAAAGAGAGTTAACATACGAAGCCAAACAATTTGTTGAGCAATCATGGATCCCAGGCTTGGAATAGTGGAGAGGAAGTGTTAGGGAGGTACTCACTGCAAACTCTAGGGTACTTCTGCTTTCAGGTATATATTTTGCAGTAGTTTATGGATACGTGTGAACATAAGCTCTCTCTCACAGAAACTGGTGTATATCTAGGTTATGGGACTTTGTTAGAAAGTGAACCACCTGAGATAAAATTAGAGTATACTATAAAAGGAAAGGTCTCACCTGAGTAATGAAGCTGAAGGGTTGTCATTCCACACGTGAAGTCTCTGGATACAGTCTGAGGTGAAGCATGTTGAGGTGGCAATCGTTGCGTTGGTTAGGTTGTGATCGGTGGATGCAATATTATTTGGTTTGGATTGGGAGAGGCATATGGGAAAGTGGGCCCTAAAGATATTTTTTTATATTTTCCCTATATATTATATCCCCAGTCTTGAAGAAATATCGCAATTAGATGAGAAAATTTACTTTTTATTGAAATTTTCAAGTAACATGCTTAGAATATAGACAAGATATACATTTCTAGAAATCTGCAGAAAATAGTACTTGAATTGATAAATGGAAAGATAATTCATACAAGGAGCCTTTAGTGCTGAATACAGAAAAAAGTACACTAGAACTCAAAGGAGAACATAATACCCATTAGTACTCAAACCAATGATGTTCTGCTACTAAAGACACAAAGAGGGTCAGTTCAAATTCTGGCATTGTCTTTAGAGCTATGCATCTCAAATGAGCTAAAGGAAGATAAGACTACAATAAGAACAAGGGACTAAATAAGGAGGGGCTGTCACACATGTGCTTTCTTGCCTGTAATATTTTTACCTTATACCATAACAAGCTCTATTTCTTTGTTCTCACTTTCAATGTTCTCAAAAAGACCTTCTTTGATTGTCCTGTCTTATATACTCACAGTATTCTAGATACTCTTTATGTCATTGATAGTATTATTTCCTTCTAGTATGTGCACATCTCAACTTATTTTAGATTTTTAATTTTTATTCATCTGACATATACTGAATGTGACTTTTCACTCAGTAAGTATTTCACAATATCTGTAAGTCAAACTATTTGCTGTACAACGAATACTAATAATTTTATATAGCTCTATTATATCTCAATACAACTGAGGAGGAGAGGGAAAATGCAAGTTTCAGAAGGGCAGATGTCACTACTGGATCATTTCTACATCCCGGAATATGACTGTTCATGGAGGGGATACCAGTAAACACTTTGGGCACAAATAAATGAATGGGTGAAGCAATGGTGCAACATTTTCACACATGCTTTGTGCACACATTGGTACCCACTCTTGCAACTCAGATTCACCTTGATTATACCAAGGGACCTAGTGAAATACATTTTTTAAGATGTAGACATTTGTGTTACATTAAAGATGGCCTATTACAGTGTAAGACCTCATTTAAACCTCATAATACTTTGGGAAATTGGAGTTTTTAATACCAATTTAGCAATGAGTGAAATCACAAACCAAGATTCTAATTCCAAATCCCTTTTTCTTTTCTACAAATAAAACTCTGATCTTCTCCATGTATGTAGTGTTAAAATGGAAGTGAACTAAATATTAGTAGTTCACTATTCTCCTCTTACTCATCCCCTCCCCTTAATTTCACATTTTTGTGTGAGAAGGTGAGATATGTGGGGAGAGAGAGAGAAAGAGAGCATGTGTGAGAGAAAAATAGACTGTGTATATAGGGGTAGATAGCATAATGCAAAGAGAATCTCATGCCTGAGGCTCCAAAGTCTCAGGTTCAATCCCCCAAACCACCATAAGGCAGAGCTGATAAGTGCTCTAGTACAGATAGGTAGGGAGAATGACATAAGAATAATAGAGTCTTAAAAATTGGAAAGAGCCTTAGAGGTCATTAGCTCCAACACTACCAGAATAAAACTTGCCTGGGGAGTTTGGTGAAAAAATTACAGATATTAAAAACAATCCCATAAATTCTGAGTTAGAAGCCATGGAAAAATACTCAGCAATCACTACTTTTATAATTTTCACTGTGTATTCTGATGCATAGCCAAGTTTGAGAAGTAATGGGATAGGAACTAAACATTTTGCAATGTGGGTAAATCAGTGAAAGGCACTTTCTAAAAATTTTTGTTCACTTAGAATCTTAATGAATAACATTTATAAAAGTTTATCTGATGCACTATAAAAGAGAGTGCAAGTCTTGCCTGCTTCCCCTATTCCATGGTACTTGAGGACCACCAAGAAACTTCAGTGAAGAGTTGGTTAGAAACTATTGCTCCAGACAAAGTCATCCAAAATTATGCTAATACATGGATATTCAACTCTAGCTTAAATGTTGCCAGTGGTGTCAAATCTTCCATTTAGAAAGTCTTTACAATTGAAATGCACAGCTAGTTCTTATTTGCTAGTAATATATTGCTCCTCCAGACATCTGCAGCTCTTTGTGCTGACATAATTCAATAGCTCAATTAAGCATAAAACTAAAACTCTCCATGGATTAAACACAAAATTGTGTCTTTCTATCCCTGCCTTCTGGCAGTCTAATCACCTTCTATTCTTTCTACTTAATTCTTTCTTAAATTTTCTTTTACATAATATAATAAAGACATAACATACCAACAACTAAGACATTTTTTAATCTACAAAATGTGAAATCTAGGTCTTTAATAGATATTACAAAAGTAAACTAGTTGATTATTTATTTGTATACTTTGAAAATATCAAAAGAACATCTTTATTTCTCCTAATTCTATAGCACATATACACCAAAATATTTTTAAGCATCAATTTTATGCCTAGAGTATGTTAGCATGAGATACACAGAGTTAAGTCCAGTTCAGCCTCTGCCCTCCATGAAATTACAAAGTAGAAGATGACCCATAAATATAAATAGTACTAATATAAATAATGAAGTATACATTAAAAATACTAACTAAATGAGGAAGAGCTAGTAAAAGTGACCTAAGAAGAATTAACAGAAGAAACAAATTGGGGCCTTAACCAAAGCAATCACAGATCTACCATACAAGGTGTTTAAGAAACACCATGATCCCCAGTTATGAACTGAACATAATCTGAGTTCTGAAAGAAAAGCAATGTGATTTCAACTATAGGATGACTCAAGAAAAATGTACTAATTTGAGACCTTTATTTTATCAAAGAGTCTATGAATCATGGGCGTGGTGGACTGGATTAGGAATCTTGGTTTTTCTTTTTCAGTCTTATAGAAGTATTTGACATTTTAATCTAGGCACATAAAACTTAAAAATTACAGTTAACTTAGGGAAAAAAGCATGTGGAGCACCATATTATCTTTTATTAAAAAGTTAAAGAATAAATAACCAAGACTTTTATAACAATTATAAAAAGAAATCTATATCAACATAATAGGAATTTAATTTTACGTTGGAAAGAAAAAGTACTATGAGTCAACATGCTAAATCACATGTTGTCAGCTCAACATTACCACCACCTCCTTTCAAGTTCCCTTTATTTTTCAGAGGAAAGGGGAGCTCTTTTTCCTGTGTATTTCCAGAATGCCATCAGATAATAAGATATCTTCATGCAAAAAGAAAAGAAAAAAGAGAAAGAAACACTAAAGAGCACAGACTATAGTTTCTCAAAGGAAGTGTTAGTCAAATATGTGGGCAAAAACGCAAGCCATTCTAGGCTCACAGTTCATGGTCACAGCTTGGAACATTCTAGGCTGCACTCATTTCAGGACGAGCCTTCCTAGAGTGGCTTGACGCAGAATACTAACACTAATGAAGGCAGGGTAGGTTTACTACAAAGCAATGCTTACAAACTTTGAATTATGTATTCTGTCATAATTCAACAAAAACAATCTTAGCCAAATTTACTCCAAAGTCCATCTCACTAGGTAATGATAGAAACAAGGTGGGGGTATGGATTGACCTGCCAATGTCCAACTTCAGTGGAGAAGAAATTATAGAAGCCAGACCTTCCACCTTCTGCACCCCATAAAATTATCTTTGGTCCATACTGTCAGAGGGATAAAGAAGAGTGAAATTTCCAATGAAGGGAAACAGAAATGGACTCTGGTGGTGGGAACTGTATGGAATTGTACCCCTGTTATCTTATAATCATTATTAAATCACTAAGAAAAATTTTAAATTACCCTGTATATCAAAATTTCTTCAATAAAGTAATATTAAATCTAGGACATAAAAAAGGAAAAGAGTAGAAGTCATGAGTAGTATCCATATCATCATGATTTTTTAGGAAATGCTGACAGCATGCATATAATAATTTTCAAATAAACTATTTGCCCATAATTTGAATTTAATCATATAATCATGCCCTTTTAGAGACTATATGAAAGGAAAAAGCAAACATCTCTAAGAAATGGTTACTCAAGAAGCTTGCAGTTTAAAGAAGAGAGAAACTTGAACACATGGAAAACCTAGATAATGCAAAAATGATTTGATGTTTTCTATCTTCCTTTGTGGTTGGCTAGAAGAGAACTCAGCTACTAGATACATACCTTACTGTGTGTGCTGCCCTGGATTTAATGCCCAGCACGACATGAAAATGCTATAGACAGTGTCAGTAGAACTCCATGGATGGTGAAGTAGTAGCTTTGTATCTCTCCTCTTTAACCACCCACTTCTTCTTCTTCTAGCGTTTGTCCTTCTTCCGTAGCCAGTCAACAGCGTCAGGTTGAGCCTGATGTAAAATTTCGAGACCTCCTTTGAATCTGGAGAGGTGGCAGTCATTGACTATGTGGGTCATAGTCTGTCTGTAGCCACAGGGGCAGTTCGGGTCATCTCTGGCTCCCCAGCGATGGAACATAGCGGCGCACCGGCCATTGCCTGTTCGATAGTGATTGAGGAGGGCCCAATCATAACGTGCTAGGTCAAAGCCAGGTTGACGCTCGCAGGGGTCTGTGATGAGGTGTTTGTTCTTTACCTCAGCTGACTGCCAACTCTGTTTCCAAGAGTCTGGAACAGAGAAGTTCAGTGTAGGCATAGGAGACCAGATTGGATGATGAGACGTCAAGCATTGAACAGGGTGGACAAAGATATCCGCGTATATTGGCAGGTGTGGTCAAGCGTAGACGTGGGAAATGAACGTAGATGATGCCGCATCCCGACGAATATCTGGCGGGGAGATGTTGCTAAGAACTGGCAGCCATGGAACCGAGGTGGAACGGATGACTCCAGAAATTATCCTCATGGAGGAATATAATTTGGAATCGACCAAGTGGACATGGGGGCTACGGAACCATACTGGGGCACAGTATTCTGCAGTGGAATAGCATAATGCCAGAGAGGATGATCGTAGTGTGGAAGCGCTCGCACCCCATAAGAAGCTGGCCAGTCTTGCAATGATGTGATTCCTCGCGCCCTCCTTTGCTGCAGTTTTTATGAGATGTTTGTGAAATGACAGAGTGCTATCGAGAGTAACGCCAAGATAGACTGGCTGGGCTTCATGCCGGATTCTCGTATTGTCAAGCTGCACATTAAGCTCACGCGAGGCCGAGGCATGGTGTAGATGGAAAACAGATGATACCGTTTTTGCAGTGCTAGGGATTAGCTGCTATTTTTTACAGTAATCAGATATCAGAGACATGTCTTTCGTGAGTGTTTCCTCGAGGATGTCAAACTTGGATGCCTGAGTTGCACAGCAGATGTCATCGGCGTAGATGAACTTCCTTGAAGAAGTTTCTGGGAGGTCATTGATGTAAATATTAAATAGCGTAGGAGCCAGAACAGAGCCCTGGGGGAGGCCACTTGAGACAAGTGATAGACTTGTCACCCAGATGCACCCGGAATCTTCTGTTTTGGAGAAGAAACGATATAGTGTTGGCCACCCATGGAGGCAGGCATCTTGAGATCTTGACTAGGAGACCACGGTGCCAGACTGTGTCATAGGCTGCTGTGAGATCAGCAAAGACAGCACCTGTCTTTAAGTTCTTCTGGAATCCATTTTCAATGTAAGTTGAGAGGGCCAGGGCTTGTTCGCACGTAGATCTTCCTGGGCGGAAACCAGCTTGAGCGAGTGATACGAATTTCTCTGTAAGAGGAGAAATTCGTGACAGAAGCAGCCTCTCAAAGAGTTTGTAACACACGGAGAGGAGAGAAATTGGTCTCTAGCTGGCGGCCAGTGTTGGGTCTTTCTTTGGTTTCAAAACTGCTATTATCTTTGCACGACACCATATTTTGGGCATAGATTCGGATTCCAAGATGTGGGACAGAAATGTAGTGAGCCACTTCTTTGTCGCGGGGCCCAAGTTAAGAATGAGTTCTGGGGTGATGTTATCATAGCCAGCAGCCGTTCCCGGTTTAACCTTCTTCAAAGCGTCTTCCAGTTCAGACAGTGTAAAGGGAGAGAGTTTTGGAGATGGACAAGATAAATGGAAGTGGGATGACCACTCATGGGAAATTTCTCTTTTCTAGACTGGGTCGATCTTAGCAAGTCCAACTTGAGTTCGGTGACTGGCCACTGAGTTTGGCCACCCACTTAGGGTACAGAATAAAATGAGGATGCATTAAGGATTTTAGTTCATGTTTCCAGAGATGGACAAAGAATAGGGAGGCTTCCTACATCAAATTAAAAAGCCTCTTCACATAAAAAGAATCCAATACCCAAAGAGACCCCTCACAGAATGGGAAAAGATCTTTACATTCATACATCAGACAAGAGGCTAATAACCAAACTATATGAAGAGCTTGTCAAACTCAACAACAAGAAAACAAATGACTCCATCCAAAAATGGGGAGAGGACATGGACAGAATATTCACCACAGAAGAGATCTGAAAGGCTGAGAAACCCATGAAAAAATGCTCCAAGTCTTTGATTGTCAGAGCAATGCAAATAAAGACAGCAATGAGATATCACTTCACTACTGTGAAAATGTCATACATCAGAAAAGATAGCAGCAACAAATGTTGAAGAGGTTGTGGGTTCAAAGGAGCCCTCCTTCACTGCTGGTGGGAATGTAAATTGGTTCAGCCTCTGTGGAGAGCAGTCTGGAGAATTCTCACAAGGCTAGAAATGGACCTACCCTACAATCCTGCAATTCCTCTCCTGGGGATATATCCTAAGGAACTCAAAACACCCATCCAAAACATTTGTGTATACCTATGTTCATAGGAGCACAATTTGTAATAGTCAAAACTTGGAAACAATCCAGATGTCTTAACACAGATGAATGGCTGAACAACTTGTGGTATATATACACAATGTAATACTACTCAGCTATTAAAAATAGTGATTTCACCATTCTCAGCCCATCTTGGATGGAGCTTGAAGAAATCATGTTAAGGAAATAAGTCAGAAGCAGAAGGATGAATATGGGATGATCTCACTCTTAGAAACTGTAAAACAAGATCAGAAGAGAAAACCTGAACAGGAGGCTGGGGGTAGATAGCATAATGGTTATGCAAAAATAGCATAATGGTTATGCAAAGATACTCTCATGCCTGAGGCTCTGAATCCCAGGTTCAATCCCCTATATCATCAAAAGCCAGAGCTGTGCAGTGCTCTGGTATTTCTCTCTGTGTCTTTCTCTCTCTGCATCTCTCTCAAAAATAAAATTAAAAAAATAAAATACTTAAAAAAAATAAATCTTAAAAAACACACCTGAACAGGAGTTGGTGTATTGCACCAAAGTAAAAGACTCTGGGGTGGGTGGAGGGGAAGAGTACAGATCCTGGAAAAGGATGACAGAAGATCTAGTAGTAGGAGTTGTACTGCTATGTGGAAAACTGAGAAATGTTATGCATGTACAAGCTATTGTATTTACTTTTGACTGTAAAACATTAATCCCCCAATAAAAAATTAATAAAAATTAAAAAATAAAAAAACAGGGAAGCATCCAATAGAGGGGATGGGACAAAGAACTCTAGTGTTGGAAACTATGTGGAATTGTATACCCCTGTCATCTTACAAGCTTGTTAATCACTATTAAATCACAAATAAAAATATTTTAAAAAATAGAGTCATCCAAGATGGTGCTACAGATAGAGAATTAGTGGGAATTTTCTTGAGGTTCCTAGCTGCCACTGAATCCTTGGAAACCACAAGCTTCAATAACTGTAATAAGAAACAATGTGTGATAAACTATTTGATTTATCCTTGCAATTTGTTTGGGTTCTATAGTATAGCAATTCCATATATTTCACATAGACTGATTTATTTTCCTGACTAAATCTGACACTATCTGTGTTAGGATTCTCTTTATAACTTGTTAACTGTACATTTACCTTGTCAGAAATAACGTTGAAACTATGGCATTTGCACTTGTTACTAGAATTAGAGATTGAATAAAGAATGGTGGGCTAAGAGTGTAATTTATAGAACCAGTAACCCTGCCTTCAGATGCCAATCAATAAATTTTTAGGCTGTGTTATCTTGGGAAAATATTTAACCCTCAATGTGCTTCATTTTTTTTAACTATAAAGTGGAGGTAATAGAAATAATAATGAATATTATTATTGTTATTATATCTATCTCATAACCAAGTGTGATTGAACAAGGAAGATATTGTAAAACTGCTCGGCACAAAGTAAATATTCAGTAGGTGCCATCACTATTATTATCTATTCTCTAACTTTTCTGTGATAATTCCTAAGAACTTCAGTATGGTAGGAAGTAACAGAGAGCCTTTACTTGACCAAACTTTAGGCAGATTCCTTGAAAACTTGGTCTGCTAATTTCATAATTTTAGCAGAGAATTCTGATGAGTCAGGTTGAGTCCCTTGCCAATGATATGCAATTAAATTTATCTGTTACACCCCTGATACCTTATTCACTTGTTCTTTACTTGTATCCTTGAGAATTAACCAAATAAAAATTACTTTGTTTATAATTTTATTAGTTACTTAATATTGATTTACAAAATTATAAAATAGGGGGGCTAGATGGTGGCACATCTAGTTAAGTGCACCTAGTATGACCTGTAAGGAACCATACAAGGATCTGGGTCCCTGCCCCTGGCTCCCTACCTGCAGAGGGTCACTTCTTCTTCTAGTGTTTGCCCTTCTTCCGTAGCCAGACAGCAGTGTCAGGTTGAGCCTGATGTAAAGTTTTGAGACCTCCTTTGAATCTGGAGAGGTGGCAGTCGTTGACTATGTGGGTCATAGTCTGTCTGTAGCCGCAGGGGCAGTTCAGGTCACTGGACAAGTAGCAAAGCAGGTCTGCAGGTCTCTCTCTCTCTCTCTCTCTCTCTCCCTCTCTGTCTTTCCACCTCCTGTGTCAGTTTCTTTCTGTCCTATCCAACAAAATGGAAAAAATATCTGCCAAGATCAGTGAAGATGCAACTCTCTCTCTCTCTCTCTCTCTCTCTCTCTCTCAGTTTCTTTCTGTCCTATTCAACAAAATGGAAAAAAAAAATCTGGCAAGATCAGTGAATTCATAATACTGGCACTGAGCCCCAGCTATAACCCTGGAGGCAAACATAAAGAGATATATAATAGGTGTATAATTCCACACAATTCCCACCAAGAGATTTCGGTGTTCCCATCACCTCTAGTGGAAACTGCAGTAGTTCTTCCAAGGTTACAGATACAGGCTGACTTTGTAACTATCAGTAGCTATTTCTCTCTCTCTCTCTCTCTCTCTTCCTCTCTCTCTCTCTCTCTCTCTCTCTATATATATATATATATATATATATATATATATATTACCTATTCTCCCCCTATGGTCCTGACTTCACTTACTAAGTCACACATATACCTATTACTATGTCTGAGTAGTCTTAGTTCTTTTCCTCTCCTCTCTCAGATAAGAGAAAGAATGCTTGATTTTCAGATTTGCATTCCTATCAGTAAAGGTATAAAAATAAGATTCCTGGTGACAGACACTTCAAGTCCTGGTGGAATTGATGTTCAGAGTCCTCTGATCTTTCAGCATAATTTACCCTTCTGGGAGAATGAACCAATGTTTTTGTTGTTGTTGTTGTTTTTTTTGGTGGGGGAGGGGTACAGAAGGTATGACTTCTGGCTTCTATAATTACTTTTCCACTGAACATGCTCATTGACAGGTCAATGTGTACCCCTAACTTAGTGGGTAAGGCTCTGGAGAGATGAGGTTCCAGGACAGATTGGTGAGGTCGTGACTCAGGAAGATCAGATGGAATCTGCAATGTGGAGGCTGAAATGCAATAATATATAAAGCAAGAGAAAGTGTTTAATAAACAGGAACCAAGAAAAATAAAATAAAATAAAATAACAATAAATAAACCAGTACAAAAAAAAATAGGAATACTATTGCTGGTTTGTAGGGAGAGTAGGTACTGGAGAGACCCACAAAAGGGTTTGTAATGACAGTCCTGATGGATGTGACCAGTGACGGTATGAGAGAGGCATCTGTTAGACATCTAGATCCATAGTATATCTGGGGAAATACAAGAATTCCCTGATTAGGATTACGGGTAAGAGGGTAGCCTGGTATTGGCCAAAAGGCCATCATTAATTGAGCCAGTCTCATGTCCTTTTTCCAGTTTTTTTTGGTTTTTTTTAATTCTCCTTTCTGGTGAGATAAAGTGGTTCAATTTCATTCTTCTGCATGTTTCAACCCAGTTTTCCCAGCACCATTTATTGAAGAGAGCCTCCTTCTTCCATTTAATCCTTTGGGCCCCTTTATCAAAGATTAGATGTCCATAGGTGTGAGGATTTATTTCTGGGCTTTCAATTCTGTTCCACTGGTCTGTGTGCCTATTTTTGTTCCAGTACCATGCTGTTTTGATGATGATGGCTTTATAATATAGTTTAAGTCTGGGAGTGTGATACCTCCATTTCTGTTTCTTTTCCTCAAGATGTTTTTGGCAATTCTAGATGTTTTCGGGTTCCAGATAAATGATTGTAGTGTTTGTTCTATTCTCTTAAAGAAGCTTGGTGGAACTTTGATGGGTATTGCATTAAATTTGTATATGGCTCTGGGGAAAATATTCATTTTGATGATATTTATTCTTCCAATCCATGAGCATGGGATATCTGTCCATTTTTTGATATCAGTTTCTATTTCCCTGAGTAGCAACTCATAGTTTTCAGTATACAAGTCTTTCACTTCTTTGGTCAACTTTATTCCTAGGTATTTGATAGACTTTGCTGAAACAGTAAATGGGAGTGAGTTCTGGATGTCTTCTTCTTCAGATTTAGTGTTTTCATGTTGTTTTATCCGGGCTGGCTTCACGGGCGGGTAACAGAGACGACCAGAGACACACGGCTGGGCTGAGAACGCAATTTAATCTTTATTCACGAACGGGCAAATCACCACACCATGTGCTTTTCTCCATCATCCTCTCTCCACTGCTGCTGCTGCTGGGAATCTGCCCGTCCTTAGCATAGGGGGCGGGGAGAAAGCAGGGTGCGAAACTAGCAAGGGGCAAACCAATTCTTCTCAGAGGTCGGGGGGGAAAGGGAAGGGAACATACCAACAATTCCCCCTTCTGTTTTTAACTAAATGACCACAGTATCAGGGGTGTGGGGTGAACAGAAACCTATATCGTACAGGCATTTTCAAAAAAGAAACTAGCACAAACATGGAGAAACATGTAAGCAAGTAACAAGAACCAGTGTGCTGCCAGGGGAGGGCCTGAGGGGGCCATTTTTTTGCCTCTGTGGGCAAAACTTTATCAGCTTAAAAAAAACATTTTCTACCTCTGGGGAGCGTACTTGCCTCGACGGGCATTTTATAGCATGGGGGCGGGGAATGGCCTAGAGTCCCAAAGGTAGCTGGCTGCAGTCAGTGTTTGAGACCAGTGAGTCCAATAGGAGTGCCAGTCGAAAGCAGATGTCCACGGAAGAATGCCAGGGGGTGGAGCATTGTATGAGGAAGGTCCGCTGCCAGAATTCTGCTTTTCTGTAGAGAACTTGACAGCTGCAATTTACTTACTATGAAACAAACTTATAGCAGGTTAGAAGTTTATCACAAGTGATAACTATTACAATTAGAAGTCTTGTTTAGAATGATTTTAGGTTGGTTAAAGTTTAAACAACAGAATGTGAAAAGGTAAACATGAGAATCAAGGAAAGAAAACCTCAGGCATGAGTATCATTAGCATAAACATTGTGTAATATACCATTTCTAATAGGGAAGGTAATCGAGAGTTTTACATATCAACAAGTCTATTTAACCTTTTGTTATACCCATTTAAGATGGAGACACACCCTAGGTGTGCACAGGTTTTGTTTAGACCAACTTAGTTAAAATATATTGATTGTTAACTAATTTTTACCTCAGACTTTAAATGTAAGTTAATTTTATCTTTATGAGAATTACATTGAAAACCTTTTTCATTTAAATTTGCCTGGTAAGAATTTAGCCTTAAAGTTATATTCTTAACCTTAAAGTTAATGTTACCAAACTTTAAACACACACATACACATGGTCTTCAATATACAAGGAGAGAAACTTTTGTTACGAGGACATGTCATTTTAAACACGAATTTAGATCTATACTGTCTTAGCCATTCTGGAAGTGTGTTGTCCAGCGGTGGCCTCTTGGGTAGCTTCACTTCTAGGAATTTCAGGTTTGATCTCTGGATGAATCTCTGCGTACTCCAGCTTGTCTGCCTTCAGACCGGAGCTGAGGATCTCGGCCAGGGGGCCCAGTTTTGGTAGGGAGCCCACAGTCTCCGGGTGGCCCGGGATCTGTCCAGACTTCATAGCATGAGGGCGGGCAGGCCAGCCATGCAGAAGTTGTGTTTCCTCTTCACTCCATACCCCTCCTCTCTCTCTTCTCCATGGCCCGCGCTCAACAACATCTGGTGCTCAACGTGTCCCACACTCACGCCTGGCCTGAGGTCCAGAAAAGCTGCCCAGACACAGGTAAGTGGCAGCCGCCTGACTCTGCAGCCCCGACTTTCCCCCACCATGGGATTTTTTCCGTTTAATGAGGAGGTGTCCCAGACATTCTATCCTTCTCTCCTGGGACAGGCTTTCGATCTCAGAGATGCTTTAATTTTCGCTACACCTTGGGATCTCATGGCTATATTTATTATTTTCAGGATATGTACAAGGCCTCCTGCAAAAATTCCTGTGGGAATTGCAGAAGCAAGAGGCAAACCCCTTTGGGGGGAGCCCCAGACCTGCATGGTTTTAGTAACTGCATGGAGATCTTGGAGGAGGCGCCATTTTCCAGAGCGCTTTTTAATCACAAAGACAGGAGTATTCCATGGGCTTCGAGAATGGTGAATGTGTTCCAAGGACAACTGCTCTTTTAAAATTTCTAGCTTATCCCTAGGTAAAGGCCACTGTTCCACCCAGACAGGCTCATTAGAAAGCCAGCTTAAACGGGGTGTTTGGCTACGAACAGTGGCATTTAGTATTGGGGGTGCTGATTAGACTTGGTCTCACGGGAATGAGTGTTACGCTCTGCAGAGGCATCTGTGGATATCCTAACATCAAAACATTCCAGAATATCCCTGCCCAGTAGGTTGGTGCTAATATCAGCTACCAAGGGGCGGAAGTGTCTGGTAGAACCTTCCGGTTCTTCCCACATGAGCAAGTCTTGTGTGTGAAATGATTGGGTCACCCCTCCTACTCCATGTATACTGGGTTCAGGGATGAGTTCCTAATCTTGGGGAACCTCTTCTTGCCTTAAAATCATCTTTGCTGCCCCCGTGTCAATCAAAAATTTGAAAGGAATATTGTCAATCTTTACTGTCATAGAAGGGTGACCCCGTTCTAAAACAGGAGTGGTCCACAAAATCTCAGTCCCTGAATTTGTACCATTCAGGGGCATGCCATCTTTATGAAAATTTGACCAACAATCTCTCTTCCAATGAAACCCCTTACAACATCTTGGACAAACGGTACGTGGCCTCTGGCTCCCTGACTGAAAGCGGGGTTGCTCTGACTGGAGGCGTGGTCGCTCTAACTGGAGGCGGGATTTCCCTGACTGGAGGTGTGGTCGCAGCTTATCAGGACATTGGTTATGCCAATGTCCTTGGTGACTGCTCTGAAAGCAGGCCCCATTTTGATTACGTGGGGTAACTGCATAAACCTGTGTCGTAGCAGATGCCCCATAATTGCCTGATGTAAGTTCCTGTGTCACTAAAATCCAATTATCTGGGTGTAGGTGTTTAAGATTAAGGCATGCCTGACGGAATTGTGGTATCATGCCTTCCTAGACAATAGAGCGCAGGAGTAGTGAGCGGATGTCAGGATTATAAACCTTTCTCTCTAAGCTTGTCTTAACCCTTGAGATGAAGCTTGCTAATGATTCATCAGTGCCCTGGCGAAGAGAGTTAATGGGAACTGACGAATCTACATTGGGTGGGGTCACCCTTTCCCATACTCTTTGTTTTCATTATACAGATGATATTTTAATATGGGGAAAATCAGATACAGATCTCTATGCCTTACGTAATTTTCTCATTCCTGCATTAATGAAAAGCGGCCTTTATGATACAGCTAATTCCTCCAATATCTTTCTTAGGTTCAGAGATTTCTTTAATGCAAATTCTTCCCTTAAAACCTAATGTCACCTTTCCTTCTAACCTTACTCTTGCTTCTTTACAAAGTTTTCTAGGAAATTTAAATTGGCTTAGGCAGTATCTTTATCTGCCTACAAGCTGCCTCCAACCACTGTTTGACCTGTTAAAAGGAAACAAACATCCCTCCTCAAAACGTAAGTTAACTCCAGAGGCCTCCTCGGCACTGGAAAAGGTTAAAAAGGCCCTCCAGGACATGCACCTTGTTTGATTCTCTCCCTCCTCTCCTCTCCGGTAAACCTTCTAATCTTCAACTCCACCCCCACAGTAGTAGGGGCATTGTGGCAAGACCATGGGGTTCTCAAGTGGCTTCACACGCCAGTAGGAGAAACTCCAAGACTCCTCACTGAGATAGACACGTTAGCATTCATGATTTGCCAAGGAAGAAATAGGTCTGTGCAGGTCTTAGGGAAAGAACCAGATTTAATTATTCTGCCCTTTTTTCTCACGGATACAGAGTGGCTCATACGCCATCATTCCCTCTTTGCCATAAGCTCCATGGGGTTTCCAGGACAAATAGATAACCATTTTCCTTCCAATAAATTGATATCTTATTTACCTCTTTTGCCTCTACTAGCACCTAAACTTTTCTCTCGAGATCCCATTCCTTCTGCTCCTACAGTCTTCACTGATGGTGGAAAAAAGGGAGCTGCTGCCCTTATATATTACCCAGACAAACAATCTCCTAAACCTCTCTTTACTGAGCTTCCTGAGAATTCCCCTCAGTACAAAGAACTTTATGCTGTTTTCCTTGCATTAAAAGCTGTACCAAAATCCTTCAACCTTTTTTCTGACAGTGTGTATACTGTTAACTTACTTCCATGGCTTGCTCATTCCTATGTGAAAATTGATAACCCACTTTCCCCTCTTTTGATTCAAATCGCCTCTATGCTCTCTTCTCAAACCCAACCACTATATATTCAGCACCTTCATTTCCACAGCCCTCTTCCTGGTGCCCTGTCAGAAGGGAATGCTGCAGCTGACCACCTTGCCTCCACAGGAGCTCTCCTAGTCTCTGTCTCTGATCCTGCTGACTATCATTCCCTAACCCATGTTAATCTTAAAGGCCTTCAAGCTCAATTTCCTGATGTTCCGTTACCACAATTAAAACATATCCTAGCTACATGCTCTTCCTGTGCAAGTCTCATAAAAACACCTGCTATTCAGACTCTTGGTGTTAACCCCAGAGGCTTAAAAGCTAATGCTATTTGGCAAATTGATGTCACCCACATACCAAACTTTGGCAAACAAAAATATGTGTTTGTCTCAATTGATACCTTTTCTAAATTTATGTGGGCTACAGCTCAGACAGGAGAAAGCTCTAAAAAGCTTATAAGCCATATGCTTTCCTGTTTTGTTGTAATGGGCTTACCTCTTCTAGTGAAAACCGACCGTGGACCAGCATTTACCAGCAAACAATTTAAATATTTTTGTTCCCTCTGGAACATTACTCATACCACAGACATTCCCTGTAATCCACAGGGACAAGGCTTTGTCGAGAGGGCCCATCAAACCCTTAAGGCTCAATTAAATAAAGATACAAGAGGAATGTACTCCCCAACATCCAGCTAGCAAAGTCTTAACTACGTTAAATTTCTTTAATATTTACAATAACTCGGACTTACCTCCTATTATTCTTCACTGGCAAACACCAGCTACTCTCCCATCTATTAAGGTCAAATGGAAAGACCCACTTGATAAAATTTGGAAAGGGCCTGACCCTCTATTGACCATGGGAAGAGGTTTTGCATGCATTTTCCAACATAATTAATCTAAACCTGTCTGGGTTCCTGCCCGCCATGTACAACAATATCCTCATGATGCCACTGTTATCTCTGAAGAACAAGAAATACAAGAGGACTAGATGCAGGATACATCCCAGGATCCATAATATGACATGGCAGAACCTACGAAAGTTGGCTCACAGAGCCCTCTCTACTACCCCTTCCCTGAATGTCTTATGTTATGACTGTCCAGTTGTGTTTTGTGAGTGAGTGTACTGAATGACCAATAATTTTTGTATGACCCATCTGCTCAGAGTACTCTAAGTGTTAAAACCATTGTCACTAACATGCATTACTCTCTAAGTAACCTGAGTCTGCTTATAGTCCAAAGTCAATTATAGTAAACCTCTAACTTGTTACAAGTTTTGTTTTTCACAAGTAAGTGAGTACAGCAATCAAGCCTTCATATGAAGAATCATCTGTTCATATGGTAAGGTAATAAACTGTAAGAAGTTCCTCCATATCCAACATATGTGAATTAATAACATTCACATATTCTTGTAAACTTAACTGGGGTATCTTGTCTTGCCACCATAAGCCATGCCTTTGTCAGCCAACAATTTAAAGATGTTTCCCTTTATAACATCACCCATGCCACAGACATCCTTTACTACCCCCAAAGACAAATGGCTGTACCCCTAGACATCACATCCACTGACTACTTCCCTTAGACTTGAGATATGACCCCACCTCTTCATACAATAGATACATTCCCCCTTCCTTACCTGTCTACCCTTAGTTGTAGGACCCTAGCTTGTTTTACTTCTTCTGCTCACAATAGGTCCTATAATTCTTTTTTTCAACATTTTAATTTATTTATTAATGAGAAAGATAGGAGGAAAGAGAAAGAACCAGATATCTTTCTGGTACATGTGCTGCCAGGGATCGAACTTGGGACCTTACACTTGAGAGTCTGACGCCTTATCCACTGCAACACCTCCCAGACCAAGGTCCTATAATTCTTAACAAGCTCATGGCCTTTTGCGGCAACAGATTGATGCCATAAAGATGCAACCTATATAAACTCACTATCATAGGCTGGACATGGCAGAATATTAAGTTGCTGTGGAGGATTTGCCCCCCTCCATCAGAACGTCCACCATGTAGAGGGCTAGCTAGCCAATGACGGGTAAGAGGAAACTAGCACTATCCAGTCAACCTAAGACAGGGCACCTGGTACTACTGGGCAAAAATGACCAGGTGTTCCAATGACGGGTAAGACAGAAGGCTGATCCCCAACCTAAGACAGGCACAGTCCACCCTGTCACAAAACAAAGTCCGCCAAACATCAAAACATGATATAAGACGGGGACATGTGGGAAGCCACATGTGTCCTCAAGGTTGCTATTGGCATGGCCATAGAGTTTATGTTAAAAGATAGTTCCTGGGAATCGGGTGGTGGCACAGCAGGTTTAGCGCAGGTGGCGCTAAGTACAAGAACTGGCTTGAGGATCCCTGTTTGAGCCCCCGGCTCCTCACCTGCAGGGGAATCACTTCACGGGTGGTGAAGCAGGTCTACAGGTGTCTTTCTCTCCCCCTCTCTGTCTTCCCCTCTTCTCTCCATTTCTCTCTGTTCTATCCAACGAACACAATATCAGTAATAACAACAATATAATTACAACAATAAAACAACTAGGGCAACAAAAGGCAAGATACCAAAAAAAAAAAAAAAAAAGGTATAAGATAGTTCCTTCTTCCCTACACCTTAGAGTCTTTGTTAAAAGATAAGTTCTTTTTCCCCATGAATCACCCAGGACCTTCCAGATAACAGCTGACTACCATAACAAATAATATAAAATATAATCATAAATGAATAGGAAAGATACATCCCCCAATACTCAGTTGGCTAAGGCACCAAACCTCTTTTTCTATAAAGCATTCAAATCAGATGCCCTGCTAACCACAAGAAGCAGATTGTTTGTGTTTCTTCCACAGGAATCCGGGAAAAAAAAATCTGGACCCCTGCACACCCTGACATCACCCAATAGATGGCACCACTACAGTGGCACACCCCCAAAACCCTAGATGTAACCTGATGTGATCTGAAGAACCTGATTCACAGACTCCAAGGACAGAACTTTTTTACTGTCTGTCTGCCTTTCCTGCTTCTGTTTTGCCTGTCACATTTTGGCGGTTCCAGCTCACAATCTACAGAAAAGTGGAATTCCAGAGGCTGACCTTCCTCATGCAGCATTTCATCCCCTGCCATTTCTCCCCCTAGTCACCTACTTTGGACTGAGACTTCTATCGGACTTGCTGGTATACCCTTTGGACACTTTAGACAATTTTACAGCAGCTTCCTTCCCTTCACATTGCTGGTTTTTCATAGACTGACCCTGAGTAGTTCATAGACTTTACACACTGTTGCCCTGGGCATTAGATAAAAGGAAAGGGGGAGATTCTGGGAAATTGTGCAGATGCATTCACATCTGCCATGTTTTCCCCTCAGGCTACTAGTTCCTGTGAGAGTTGGGACATTCTGGGAGTGCCTGTTCCGCCATGTTATGCCCTCAGGACATTGTCTATATCCCCGCAATATTTGGAGTACTTTGGTTACTCCTCCCACCTCCCATTCTCACAAGAGTTATCATCCTATCCTGGAGTGCTATGGTTACTCCTCCCCCTTCCCATTCTCTTGAAAACTACTCCTATAAAAACCCTTCATTTTCCGCACCTCGCTCTCTTGCCAGCACTTCACTCCGGTGTTCAGATGCAGGAAAGGTTACTGCGTGAGGCGGCCATTTACGCTACCTCCACGTGGCCTAACCTGCTTCTCTAGCACCCAACTCTGAGGTGCCAGCACAAATAAAGATTTGTGTTTCCTCTTCACTCCGGACCCTCCTCTCTCTCTTCTCTGCAGCCCATGCTCAACAACATTTGCATACAGAAATGCCACTGATTTTTGTACATTGATTTTGTAGTCTGATACCTTGCTGTATTGCCTAATACTTTCCAGTAGTTTTCTGCTGGATTCTTTAGGTTTTTCTATGTATACTATCATATCATCTGCAAATAGTGACAGCTTGACTTCTTCCCTTCCAATCTGTATTCCTTTGATTTCTTTCTCTTGCCTGATTGCTATGCCTAGAACTTCCAATACTTTGGGGAATGTAAATTGGTACAGCCTCTGTGGAGAGCAGTCTGGAAAACTCTCACAAGGCTAGACATGGACCTTCCATATGATTCAGTAATTCTTCTCCTGGGGTTATACCCCAAGGACTCCATAACACCCAACCAAAAAGAGGTGTGTACTCCTATGTTCATAGCAGCACAATTCATAATAGCTAAAACCTGGAAGCAACCCAGGTGCCCAACAACAGATGAGTGGCTGAGAAAGCTGTGGTATATATACACAATGGAATACTATGCAGCTATCAAGAACAATGAACCCACCTTCTCTGACCCATCTTGGACAGAGCTAGAAGGAATTATGTTAAGTGAGCTAAGTCAGAAACATAAAGATGAGTATGGGATGATCCCACTCATCAACAGAAGTTGAGTAAGAAGATCTGAAAGGGGAACTAAAAGCAGGATCTGACTAAATTGTAAGTAGGGCACCAAAGTTAAAACCCTGTGGTAAGGGGTAGACATGCAGCTTCCTGGTCCGGTGTGGGGTGGGCGGGTGGGAGGGATGGGTCACAGTCTTTTGGTGGTGGGAATGGTGTTTATGTACACTCCTAGTAAAGTGTAGTCATATAAATCACTAGTTAATTAATATGAGAGAGGGAAAATTAATTGTATGTCTCAAAGTTTTTAAAACACAGACTGAGTCTTTTTAATATATAGGCTGTGTATTTGATATGCAGACTCTCTCAAAAACCTAGACCAAGTAGATCAGAAGCAACCAATGGCACAGCTACATACAAGATACTGGGTACTATACAGCAAACTCTAATAAAAGGACTTTTCAAAGTTAAGCCAATTACCAAATAATATGATGATAACATTAACTATCCATTGTCTTTTTGAACCGTAAGACAACAGGGACCTCACATCTCCACTATAGAACCTATATTTCCCCCAGTCCTGGAACCTTAGGATAGGGCCCACTTTTCTGCATGCCTCTCCCAATTCATATCAAATAATATTGCATCTGCCGATCGCAACCTAATCAACACAAAGATTGCCACCTCAACATGCTCTAGCTCAGACTGTGTCCAGAGACTTCACGTGTGGAATGACAACCCTTCAGCTTCATTACTCAGGTGAGACCTTTCCTTTCATAGTATTCTCTAATTCCATCCCAGGTGGTTCACTTTCTAACAAAGTCCCAAAACCTAGACATAGACCAGGTTCTGTGAGATAGAGCATATGTTCACACTTACCCATCATAAACTAGTGCAAAATATATACCTGAAAGCAGAAGTACACTAGAGTTTGCAGTGAGTACCCCCCTAATACTTCCTCTCCACTACTCCAAACTGTGGGTCCATGATTGCTCAACAATTTGTTTGGCTTTGTATGTTAACTCTCTTTTCAGTCACCAGGTTCCAGATGTCATCAGGATGCCGGCCAGGCTTCCCTAGACTGAAGACCCCACCAATGTGTCCTGGAGCTCAGCTTTCCCAGAGACCCACCCTACTAGGGAAAGAGAGAGGCAGATTGGGAGTATGGACCGACCAGTCAACACCCATGTTCAGTGGGGAAGCAATTACAGAAGCCAGACCTTCTACCTTCTGCAACCTTCAATGACCCTGGGTCCATGCTCCCAGAGGGATAGAGAATGAGAAGGCTATCAGGGGAAGGGATGGGATATGGAGATTGGGTGGTGGGAATTGTGTGGAGTTGTACCCCTCCTACCCTATGGTTTTTTTAATTTATCCTTTCTTAAATTAAAAAAAAAAGAATAAATCTAAATAAATAAATAATTCTCCTTTTTTTCATTAGTGATTAAATAATGATTATCAAGATTGTGGGGAAAAAAAGGATCCTTATTATTTATCCCTCTGGGAGTATTTGTAGTCTCTTTTTATCTGAAGAGCAGACTATCTTTCATTTGTTAAAGCATTGACTGTCACTTGTTGCATCCAAGAAGGTATTAGGTTTAAATTGTCTGTAGCCTGTCATTTTCTATCCACTCACTTACACCCAGTTAGGTTTTGAGTTTAGTCTTTCTCCTCTATTTCAGAGGTCTTAAAAAAAAAAAAAAGTCAAGGACATAAAGGGAAAATACAAAGTTAAACAAAGGACTCTGGGAAAGTAAGGGAGGAAGGAGCTGGAAGGGAGGAGGGGATGCTTTGGGGTCCTGGTGGAGGATAGTGTAAAAGGACCCAAGAAGGTGAAAGTGTTTTGTAGAGTCCTATCATGGAGAGATGAGAAATAGTACCCATATGTCAATAACTGTACTGTAAAAGCCTTTAATCCCTCAATGAAGAGACAAAAGAAAAATGTCTTCTTTGGCCCGGTGGTGGCACACCTGGTTGAGTGCAGATATTACAATTCACAAGGGCCTGGGTTCGAGTCCTCAATCCCCACCTTCAGGGGAAAAGTCTTTGCAAATGGTGAAGCAGTGCTGAAGGTGTCTCTTTCTCTCTCTCTCTCTCTCTCTCTCTCTCTCTGCAATTCCCTTCTCTGTCAATTTCTGGTTGTCTCTATCCTATAATTAAAGATAGTAATAATAAAAAAAATAAAATAGAAAAGAAAAATGTCTTTTTTGCTATTTTGACAGTCTTTAGTGATTTTTTTCTTTCAAAAAGGAAAAACATTCTAATTTTAGTCAAACTCTTTGATACAGTCTAATATAAAATTTCAATATTATCCTTAGATTTTTGTCTATTTAAAAATATTTTATGTTCCAATGAGAGAGATACAAAAACACACATACAGACACAAACACATGAGAGATGAGATGGATAGTGAGACAAAATTTTTTAAAGATTTTTTTATTATTATTTATTTTTCCTTTTGTTGCCCTTGTTTTATTGTTGTGGTGGTTATTATTGTTGTTGATGATGCCGTCTTTATTGGATAAGACAGAGAGAAGTAGAGAGAGGAGGGGAAGACAGAGGGGGAGAGAAAGATAGACACCTGCATACCTGCTTCACCACCTGTGAAGGTACTCCCCTGCAGATGGGGAGTTGGGGGCTTGAACCAGGATCCTTAAATTGGTCCTTGTGCTTTGCACCATGTGTGCTTAACCCGTTGAGCTACTGCCTGACTCTGTATGAGACAAAAATATTAATTAACTCTGGATTATGGGAGTGTTGAGAATTGGATTTGGGAGCTCATACCCTCAGGCATGAAAGTATTTTGCATAAATAAAATGCTATCCCCCAGCCCATTATATTTTTGTTTTTTTTCTTCTTTCTTCAGTTTCCAGTATAATGTCACTGGAGTAAGTAGGAAGACCTTTCTTGACTAGAAATCCTGTTGTTCTCTGCTGAAATTCATTGAGTTATTTTGTTTTAATATTTGTTTCCTGGGGGGAAGCAAACTTTCTGTGATGAGGATGTCATAGGTCCACATCGGAAGTCTACTATCTCATTCTTAGTATCAGATTTGTTACAAAACTATGCAGCAAATGCTTGGCTTTTTTATCTTTATTTATTAGATAGAGACAGCCAGAAATGGAGAGGGAAGGGGATGGCAGAGGGGGAGAAAGACAGAAAGACACCTCCATCCCTGCTTTACCACTTGTGAAACTAACCCCCTGCAGGTGGGGACCAGGGGCTCAAACCTAGGTCCTTGCCCACTGTAGCATGTGTGCTCAACCAGGTGTGTCACCATTCGGCCACAGCAAATGTTTCAACAGGAAAAAAAAAAAATCACATTTTTATTTTTTGAAGCAAGTAGTTTAATTAAAGTTTTAACATTTATTAACAGCTAATTTATGAAAGATTATAGAAAAAAATCAGATGTTGTTGGGTTGTTCTCTGTTTCTGGGCCTGGTGAGGGAGGAGCCACAAGGAATGAACATGTAATGTCAGTGAAGGACCAACAGTTTCAATGACTGATGGAATTTTATTGGATTTTGTTACAACTTATATAGAGCAAGATTGTAACAAAGCCTGAAGTGACCTTTAATCATAACAATATGTTTTTAGTTAAACCTTATAAGTAACTTGTGCTTGTGATCAACCCTGATTGTTTCTGCTCTCAAGGATCTTTCTCAGATCAGGTAGGCATCTGTGGCTTGTCTCCAGATGGCCAGTAAAGTTCATTCTCTCTGAGGTTTGCCTTCAGAGAGAAACATCCATTTGCAGAATGTCATGAACTTATTGTTGTGGATTTTTCAGTCGTTGAGAACAGAGCCAGCTTAGGTCAACAGAACTAAAGGTATTGTTTTTCCCACAGATGTAAATTCAATGATAATGATAATGTCAGTATCATTTATTCAAAACCCCTCTCCTCTCTGAAACTTACATAGAAAGCAGTACCAAACACTACCTATGGCCAACAACAGAAACCAGAGCAGATGAGTAAAGCTAGGAAATATTTCTTCCATAGTAATAAGATGAGGGTAAAAAACTGAATTATGCAAGTTCAAAAGAGCAATCAGAGGAAGAACTTGAGAGAGATGTTATCAGGATTTTAAGGAATATAAAACTCTCAATTTAATATGGAGGAATGGATTAAGAAATAAATTCCTGACGGGGAACTAGAGAACTTGAAAACACTTATTAGGCTTGAAGGACACTTTTAATTTCAGTCTCAAATACCAAGCTAAGGCAGTAGACTTACATACATAGAAGAGAGAACATCAGAAATAGAAGAAACAAAAACCAATGTCTTTGACTTCAATGTAAAAGGAGAAAAAAAGGTTGAGAAAATGAAGCGACTTGGGGCCAGGTGGTGGCACACCTAGTTAAGTGCGCACACCATAGTGTGCAAGGCCCAGGGTTCTATCCGTGGTTCCCACCTGCAGGAGGAAAGCTTCATGAGTGGTGAAGCAGGGTTGCTGGTCTCTCTCTCTCTTTCTCTCTCTCTCTCTATCTCTTTTTCTCTCTCTCTCTCTCTCTTTCTTCCCCTCCCCTCTCAATATCTCTCTGCCTCTATCCTATAATAAATAAATAAATATTAAACAACTCTTCAAGAGACTGAAGATTTCATCAGAAAAGCATACATCAAAATTTTAGGCTTCTCATAAGGAGAAAAGAGAAAGTAGACAGCAGAAACCATATCCAAAGAAATAATAGCAGAAACATTTCCAAATATGGAATATGTTCAGGAAGAAGTTATTCGGAAAGCAGAGAGAACTCTAAAATTCCTAGACCCAAATAGAGATACATCAAGACATATCATTGTGAAGCTATTAAAAGTAAAGGAAAAAGCAAAAAAAAATTACAAGCTTCCAGGGGAAAAAAGAAAGTAACATAAAGGCAGCATTAGTCAGACTTACATCAGATTTTTTTTGTTGTTGTTTTCGTAGGAACTATAGTGGCCAGGAGAAAGTAGAATGGTATAATCAAGGTTTTAATAGACAACAACTACCACCCATGCATATTTTATTCTTCAAGACTGTCATTCAAATATGAAGGAGCAAACAAAACAGTACCAGACATACAAAATGAAAGGAGTTTGCTATTCCCACACCTAACTTGTAAGACATAATGAAAGGAGTGCCACAGAGATGGAAACAAGGAACATTTAACTCTCATCAAGGTGACATACAGTAAAAATAGACCTAGAAACACAAGTCATGGGACTATGAGACAAATATAAAATGTGAAAGGGAAAGAAGAAATGGATACTGGATGTTCACACAAAGAACAGTGACATAAGAACAGTTTAAAAAGACTCTTTTATATAATTTACTTATATAAAATTATATATAGTACTTTTATATATAATATATTTACATGCATATAGTCCTTTATGACTTTTTAATCATGTCATTTAATTTCTATTGCTTTTTGTTATTTCTCTTATTTTTTATTTAATTTCTAATCAAATATGATAATTTAGGATTATTTAATTTTTATTTGACTCTTGTTGCTGTAGTTATACCTGTTACCAAATGACCTGCATTTCTCCAGAAGACAGCTACTGAATGGTTTTGCTCATATGTACAATAGGAAGAACTAAAACACATAAACTTGTTAAAAAAAAACATTAAGTCAAACTGTCTCTGAGGCTTTGTGAAAAATATAGTGATTATATTTGTGGATAAAAAGGAGAGCAGGAATGGAGATAGGAGAGGGCACAGAACTGTGGTGGTAGGTATAGTATAATCCCTTTAATCTTTTAGAATCACTACTAAAAATTAAAAATATATACATAATTGAAAAAATCAAATAGTAAAGATACAATTTAATAGACATGAGAAGTTGGTAGTCAGAGGACTTCACTATTTCTTCTTCATTTTTAAAGAAACTCCTGACTAAATGGATTATTGAGAGTATGGGAGAATCAAGTGGATAATTTAATGAAAGATAAAAATAACTTAATTTTTATCTCAGAACATTAAAGTCAAGTAAGTTGAATGAAACAACTTGTAAGGCCTATGCACATTTCCATGACTCAAGAAAGATTTGTTTTGTCCCCAACATTTAGAGAAACTGGTGAGTTTTAAAGAACTATTCTCTACAGAGGCTAATAAGATTGGGTTTGCAATAAGAATGTAACAATTACAGATAATGAAAAAGGTGTTTAATTGAAACTAGATGCTTGTTTTCCTCAAAAATCTTCTCCTCTTTGTCTAATCTCTTAAAGACAGCAATTAGACATCCCAGTTAATGTTTTTCTGTTTTAATAAAGAGCTCTATTTTTGTATTAAATTAAAAGAATTAGACCCTCTTTAAGTTAACTCCATCTATTCCATAAAACCCACTTTGTGGAACAGATATTTAAAACTATCAATATTTCTTGATGGCACTACCTTGAGTTTTGAGCAAGATATCCAAATAGATTCCCGAACTTATAAACCAAAAGGCAGTGTAGCAGTCATTGTATTTTTTTTTTCCTTTACGGGAAATTAACTAAAAATTCTATGACACAGGAAAGAAATAAGCTAATGAAGAAGAAGAAGAAAAAAAGAAAGAAAGAAGGAAGGAAAGAAGGAAAGTGGGAGGAAAGTAATCTAGAGCCTTGACTGTAAATTGAGTATAAGCAACAAAAAATTAAGTGACTGAAGTACATATAGAGGCTGTACTTTGGCCAATGAAAATGCAACCAGCTTCACTTTACTCTTGTCTTTCACCCTTTGTTGTTGAGGCAAATATGAAATGTAGGCCAATATGGAAGTAGATTTTGACATGCATTTCCTATGTAGTATCCAATGTGGAAACAACTTCATCTAGTTCAAATCAAACCAGTTATATAGATGTCTTTTTAAAAATAATGTATGTATCTTTAACCAAATAACTTGTAATTTTGTTTTGTCTGAAACCTTCCATTTTATTAAAAATGTTTAGATTACAAAATAAAGTTTTAATTTTGGACATTGTAATATTCTCAACTGGACATTGTAATATTCTCCTTGTGAGACTGGGAGAGTAGAAATTTGAGCTGTAAGTTTAATTAGTTTGAGAGACATTTTATAAGAGGCTTGGCAATGTTCTTTCCCTATATGGTACTCCACTAACACTGCTTCACAAATACTGAGCATAGAGAGCTGATTTGATTGTTGAAAAATGGGCACAATCTATATCAAATCATTGACGACAAACCCACTTTGTCTAAAGAATGAAATTTGAAGATCCAAATTCCAGTAAGTTATATACTGAGAGGCAACATGATTTCTTCAAGGAAATACAAAAGTTAAACATGCATTTAAAGATTTTTATTTATGGAGAATTAGAGAAAAGGATATATTACGGAATATTTTCTTACAATGTTATTACTTTAAGTTTATCCTGAAACATAGAAATGACAAAGTCCATTAAGGCACCATGGGAATTTTATGTGTCCACTCCTTTCTTTATAGCATATAGAGTCAAAAGAAAAATGTCTTTCTGTCACTGTTCTTTTTTAATAGTCTTTTCCTATCAAAAAAAAAAAAAAACACAGAAACAAGTAAAACCACCCTGAGTGCATATATCTTTAAATAGTAGCACGACATTCAGAATTTAATTTCTAGCCATCAGTTTTCTGCAGAGCTACAGATTTATGTTTTAAAAAAAAAAATCCCAGTGAGGAGCCTTTAGGGTTAAGCAGTCATGTTAGTTTCTTTCCTTTCCTTTATTATGCATTTCATACAGGATACAGAGATATCTACCAATGGGAATTAATTACTTCATCATAGAAAATGTATGAAAACGGTCAATTTCTGTACCTGTCAAGAATAACACTCAACAAATTTTCATTCGAGAGCATTTGCCAGGTAGAATACAGACGAGAACTCCTAAGAGAGAGAAAAACAATCAACAAAGATGAATACAGAAGAAAAATGAAAGTAGGTACAACTTGGAAATAACCCCTAGTCTTGGAAAAAAAATTTAAAGTTTAAACATGACTTTACAAATTTTGTTTTCCTTTGATTTTTAACTCAATTCACAAAAGCCTTCATATTTTATAATCATGTTAGGGATGTTTTCCCTGCTTAAAACAATTGTCTCAATTTAAAAAAAATGGAAATAGCATATTGAAATGTGAAATCTTTATATATACTCACATAAAAACTTTATTCTGGGGCTGAGTGCATCCATTACCATCCATGAGGTACTAGGTTCAAGATCCCTAATCTTTACCTGCAAGAAGGCAAGATTTGTGAGCAATGAAAAAGTACTGTAGGTGTCACTCTTTCTCTCTCCATCTTTATCTCTCCTTCCCTCACAATTTCTTTCTGACTCTAATCTAAATAAATAAAATGAAACTGTAGTCTATGGAGTTGTCAGGGTGTTAATATCTTAAATCCATCGGCATAATGTTATGAACTAAATGCTGGCTGATGCACTTCAATGTTCTTTACCTGAAAACTTATTTCTTAATGAGTTATATTAGGAGAGGAAGAATTTACTAGGTAATTATGGCTATATAATATCCTGAGTTTGGTTTCTTATTATAGGATTATATATTATAATGTAAGATGCTATAAAAGACAGCTATCTTTCTACTATATTAGAACAAAAATATGGTGACCATCTCTAAGATAAGAAGAGCATTTTCATCAAGACTTGGATTGGTGAACACCTTGATTTTGGACCTCTCAGCTTCCATTATGAAGTCCAAGCAGATTAGTACACACACACAAAAAAAAAAAAGCCTTCATAGGAAAGGCATTCCTATAATCAGTATACAGTATATTCTTGAATACTTGATATGTGTTTTAAAAATGTATCCTGGGGGTTGAGGGAGATGGTGGTAGTGCACCAGGTTAAACACACACAGTGTAATGTACAGGGACAGGCAAAGATCCCACTTTAAGCCTCTGATTCTCCACCTGCAGGGTGTAAGGGGGTTCTCTTTGCAAACAGTGAAGCAGGTCTGCAGGTGTCTATCTTTCTCTCCCCCTCTCTGTCTTCCCCTCCTCTCTCAATTTCTTTCTGTCCTATCTAACAACAATGAAAAAAATATGGCTCCCAGGAGCAGTGGATTTATAGTATAGGCAAGTGTTATCCAGTGATAACCCTGGAGGCAAAAACAAAACAAACAACAAAAAAAGTAATCTTGGAAGCTGTTAATATGCAAGAATGGTTAAGATATCAATCTCACCAATGTGTCCTGGAGCCCTGCCTACCCAGTTCCCTGCCCACTAGGGAGAGATAGAGACAAGCTGGGATTCTGGATCAACCTGCCAATACCCATGTTCAGCAGAGAAGCAATTACAGAAGCCAGAACTTCCACCTTCTGCACCCCATAATGATCCTGGGTCCACAATCCCAGAGCTATAAAGAATAGGAAAGCTTTCAAGGGAGGGGGTGGGATACAGAATTCTGGTGGTGAGAACTGTGTAGAATGATCTTGTCAATATTTCCATTTTATGAAAAAAAATATCTCCCTGCCCTTAAAAATATATAATCCAGAAAGTGACAGACATGAAAATAAACATCTTGTAATGTGAAGAGTGCTATAGGCATTAGCCACAAGACATAGCAAATACATAATAGATAGATTGGCTAGTTCTTCCTAAGATAAACTAAATAAAATAGATTGGCTAGTTCTTCACAAGATAGACTAAATAAAATAAAATAAAAACCACATACAGAATGTAAAACAAGAAGATTTGCCACTATTGCTAGATACCTGTACCTAAGTGAGGTCACAACAAAATAAGTGTAGTAAATTGTGAATAAACCATTTGGTTTCTCTTTTTTCAGAGATAAGAGACAGAGAGCCATAGATAGAATGACAATAATACGGCATAGAAGAAAAATGTGGTGAGGGCCAGGATCTCACACATTGCAAAGCAGCATACCATCTAAATGAGTTGTAGTTGTCCCTTACCATTTTGCGCTTTGATGCTTTGACTTCCATGACTTCACTCTATCACAATTTTTTCTAATATGGTTATTTAAAAGTTGATCGATACAATGAAAATGGTCCAGTGCGAGCTTGGTTGTCTATGTCAGTTATACACTCCTGTATTACAATTAAAATCAATAGACATATGGACTGTAGGCCTAATGTATCAAAACACCCCCCACCCCCATCCCCATCCCCCTCAAATCCTTCAACTTCAGGTGCAGTTGCTCAACCACTCCTTGTGTGTTTGAAGTCCAGTGTGGTGAAAACAAGCCAGTAAGAGAGTGTTTCTCTCATATGCGCTTTGACATTGCTACACATCAGAAGCATCTTTGCTCTTGTAAGGGTTTGTGATTTCTGAGAACCTTTATCTAAGCCCCAGGATGGCTCCTAAAAGTGCTGCTTCTTCTAAGCCTTCTGATGGTGAAATTAAGCTCTGGGAGAAGATCCTTACCATCCAGGAGAAAGTAAAAATCTTTAATATGATCTAAGATGGCAAGAGAATCCATAAAGATGAAAGAACATCTGTGCAATGGCTACTCTCTCTTTCAAGAAGGGAACAAATCTAAGGGGTGTTATTTCATGTCAAGAGGGCTCCATTAACATTAAAATCCATATGTAGAAGGTCATAAACAGGTTTTCTATGTTCTACCTATGAAAATATTTGATTTATAAATAAAGAAACCTACATCCTGGAATTTCATTTATCTCAGTAGAGTCTGGAACTGACTGTGATAACGAGGAATGACCGTATTTTGCCAGTCTGAACCATTACTTTCAATAATGACACATGCTAGATTTTCTCATGATCTTTTATTCTAGTCCAGTACCCAATGACAAATATGATACCTTAGAGAACAATACTTAGAGAACAATTGTGGGGAAGCAATTACAGAAGCCAGACCTTCCACCTTCTGCATCCCACAATGATCTTGGGTCCATACTCTCAGAGGGTTAAAGAATAGGAAAGCTATCAGAGGAGGGATGGGATACAGAGTTTTGGTGGTGGGGATTGTGCGGAGTTGTACCCTTCTTATCCTATGATTTAGTCAGTGTTTCCTTAATATAAATAAAAAATTAAAAAAGAATAATACTAAATAGTAATAATGTGAGCAAATTATAAATTTTATTCGTACCAATGTCATTGTGCTGCTACTAAAGATAATTATATATATCTCCAGCATTTGTAAAGCTTTTGTTCCAGGAACACACATAGTTCATTCTAGTTCAACCTACAGTGGGCATTTTTATTTATTCCTAAAAGAGGAAATTGATGTCAAACAATTTGCAAACATGATGTAATTTTTTTCACTAGGATTAGGAAAAAAAAAATCACTAGTACTTTTTCTCAAAAGTGGTAAAACTTCAGAAAACAAGAAGTAATTCTACACCCTCCAGATGCTTTACTCAACAAGAGTCCTAGCTCTCACTGTACTTGTACTTAATTACTTGAAAAAATTAGTTAACGTTCTCATTTACATCAATTAACATTCTTAGAACTTTAACAAATACTGTTCTTAAGCTGTATTTATACTACACTGCTTTTATTTTTTTCATATTTCTAGTTAAGAAAATAAAGTATCCTTTTTAAAGGCAATTTAAAAATATAGACAGATATTAAGAGGAGAAAAATTAATGCAGAATCCAGAGATAGCCATAGCTAATTTAGTATGGTATGTTTTATTCCAGTCTCTTTTCCTTTTTGTTGGTTTTGTTTGCACATATATTTTTTATTATAAATATAATTTATACAGGAAAGTTATGCTGTATTACTATTTTAACAAATTTTTAGAGAATAATTATAGATTTTCTGAATAGTTACAAATATAATACAGAAAATTCCTATACATACTTCACTCAAATTTCTCTAGTTGACCATAATATGTAGTCATAGGGCATTTTTAAAACTATGAAATGAACTTTATTATTTTTAGTAATGATTTAATAATGGCTGACAAGACTGTGCAATAAGAAGGATACAATTCCACACAGTTCCCGCCACCACAGTTCTATCTCCCATGCCCTCTATTGGAAGCATCCCTATTCTTTATCCCTCTGGGAGTAAGGGCCAAAATTGTTTATGGGGTGCAGAAGGTGGAAGGTCTGGCTTCTATAATGGATTGTCTGCAAGACATGGACACTGACAAGTGGATCCATACCCTGATCCTATTTCTTTTTTTTTTATTTATAAAGGATAAATTAACAAAAACATAGGGTAGGAGAGGTACAACTCCACACAATTCCCACCACCCACTATCCATATCCCACCCCCTCCCCTGATAGCTTTCCCACTCTCTATCCCTCTGGGAGTATGGACCCAGGGTCATTGTGAGTTGTAGAAGATGGAAGGTCTGGCTTCTGTAATTGCTTCCCCCCTGAAAATGGGCATTGACTGGTCGGTCCATATCCCCAGTCTGCCTCTCTCATTCCCTAGTAGGTGGGTCTCTGGGGAAGCAGAGCTCCAGGACATATTGGTGGGGTCTTCAGTTCAGGGAAGCCTGGCCAGCATCCTGATGACATCTGGAACCTGGTAACTGAAAAGAGAGTTAACATACAAAGCCAAACAAATTGTTGAGCAATCATGGACCCAAAGCTTGGAATAGTGGAGAGGAAGTGTTAGGGGGGTACTCACTGCAAATTCTAGTGTACTTCTGCTTTCAGGTATATATTTTGCAGTAGTTTATGGATACGTGTGAACATATGCTCTCTATCACAGAAACTGGTCTATATCTAGGTTTTGGGACTTTGTTAGAAAGTGAACCACCTGGGATGGAATTAGAGTATATTATGAAAGGAAAGGTCTCACCCGAGTAATGAAGCTGAAGGGTTGTCATTCCACATGTGAAGTCTCTGGACACAGTCTGAAGTGAAGCATGTTGAGGTGGCTATTGTTGCATTGATTAGGTTGTGATCGGCAGATGCAATATTATTTGATATGGATTGGGAGAGGCATATGGGAAAGTGGGCCCTATCCAAGGGTTCCAGGACTGGGGAAAGTAGAGGCTTTATAGTGGAGATGTGACGTTCCTGCTGTAATTTGGTCAGGTCCTGCTTTTAGTTTCCCTTTCAGATCTTCTCTCTCAACTTCTGTTGATGAGTGGGATCATCCCATACTCATCTTTACCTTTCTGATTTAGCTCACTTAACATAATTCCTTCTAGCTCTGCCCAAGATGAGTCAGAGAAGGTGGGTTCATTGTTCTTGATAGCTGCATAGTATTGCATTGTGTATATATACCACAGCTTTCTCAGCCACTCATCTGGTGTTGGGCACCTGGGTTGCTTCCAGGTTTTAGCTATTATGAATTGTGCTGCTATGAACATAGGAGTACACACCTCTATTTGGTTGGGTGTTATGGAGTCCTTGGGGTATAATCCCAGGAGAGGAATTACTGGATCATATGGAAGGTCCATGTCTAGCCTTCTGAGAGTTTTCCAGACTGCTCTCCACAGAGGCTGGACCAATTTACATTCCCACCAGCAATGTAAAAGGGTTCCTCTGTCCACACAACTTCTCCAGCATTTGTTGCTGCTGTCCTTTTCGATGTATGCCATTCTTACAGGAGTGAGGTGGTATCTTAGTGTTGTCTTAATTTGCATTTCTCTGACAATCAGTGACCTAGAGCAGTTTTTCATATGTTTATTAGCCTTTTGGATCTCCTCTGCAGTTAATGTTTTGTTTATATCCTCTGCCCATTTTTGGATGGGGTCATTTGCTTTTTTGGTGCTAAGTTTGCTGAGCTCTTTATATATTTTGGTGATTAGTTTCTTGTCTGATGTCTGGCATGTGAAGATCTTCTATTCAGTGAGGGTCTCTTTGTTTGTTTAATAGTTTCTTTGGATGTGCAGAAGCTTTTCAATTTGATATAGTCCCATTGGTTTGTTTCTGCTTCAGTCTTCCTTGCAATTGGGTTTGATACATCAAAGATGTCCTTGAGGTGTAGGTGGGAAAGTGTTTTACCAATGTTTTCCTCTAAGTATTTGATTGTTTCTGGTCTGACATCCAGGTCTTTGATCTATTTGGAGTTGATTTTTGTTTCTGGTGAGATAAAGTGGTTCAATTTCATTCTTCTGCATGTTACAACCCAGTTTTCCCAGCACCATTTATTGAAGAGAGCCTCCATTTTCCATTCAATCCTTTGGGCCCCCTTATCAAAGACTAGGTGTCCATAGGTGTGGGGATTTATTTCTGGGCTTTCAATTCTGTTCCACTGGTCTGTGTGCCTATTTTTGTTCCAGTACCATGCTGTTTTGATGATGATGGCTTTATAATATAGTTTAAGGTCTGGGAGTGTGATGCCTCCATTTCTGTTTCTTTTCCTCAAGATGGTTTTGGCAATTCTAGGTGTTTTCAGGTTCCAGATAAATGATTGTAGTTTATGTTCTATTCTCTTAAAGAAGCTTGGTGGAACTTTGATGGGTATTGCATTAAATTTGTATATGGCTCTGGGGAGAATATTCATTTTGATAATATTTATTCTTCCAATCCATGAGCATGGGATATCTTTCCATTTTTTGGTATCAGTTTCTATTTTCTTGAGTAGCGACTCATAGTTTTCAGTATACAAGTTTTTCACTTCTTTGGTCAACTTTATTCCTAGGTTGATTGATTTTGCTGAAACAGTAAATGGGAGTGATTTCTGGATGTCTTCTTCTTCAGATTTAGTTTTTACATAAAGAAATGCCACTGGTTTTTGTACATTATATTTGTAGCCTGATACCTTGCTATATTGCCTAATACCTTCCAGTAGTTTTCTGCTAGATTCTTTAGGTTATCTATGTACACTATCATATCATCTGCAAATATTTAGAGCCTGTCTCCTTCCCTTCCAGTCTGTATTCCTTTGATTCCTTTCTCTTGCCTGATTGCTATGGCAAGAACTTCCAATATTATGTTGAAGAGTAACAGTGACAGTGGACAGGCCTGTCTAGTCCTTGATATGAGGGGGTATGCTTTCAATTTCTGTCCATTGAGTATGATGTTGGCTGTAGGTTTGCTATATATAGACTCCACTATCTTGAGGAATTTCCCATCTATTCCCATTTTTTGTACAGTTTTGAGCATGAATGGGTGTTGGATTTTGTCAAAGGCTTTCTCTGCATCTATTGAGATAATTATGTGGTTTTTGGCTTTGCTTTTATTGATGTGGTGAATGACATTGATTGACTTATGGAGGTTGAACCAGCCTGTCATTCCTGGGATGAATCCCACTTGGTCGTGATGAACAATCTGTTTGATATGTTGCTGTATCCGGTTGGCCAAGATCTTGTTTAATATTTTGGCGTCTATGTTCATCAGAGATATTGGTCTGTAGTTTTCCTTTTTTGTTCTGTCCCTATCAGCTTTTGGTATCTGGGTGATGTTGACTTCAAAGAAGGTAGAAGGGAGTATTCCTGTTTCTTCAATATTATGGAAAAGTTTAAGAATTATGGGTACTTACTGTTTCCTAAAGTTTTGTATAATTCGTTTGTTAAGCCATCTGGTCCAGGAATTTTGTTATTGGGGAGATTCTTAATAACAGTTTCAATTTCTTTGTCTGTGATTGATGCATTTAGATTTTGTAGTTCTTCTTGGTTCAGTTTTGGAAGGGCATATGCTTCTAGGAATTGTTCCATTTCTTCCAGATTCTCTAGCTTGGTGGCATATAGTTCTTTATAGAAGTTTCGCAGGATTCTCTGGATTTCTGTGGTGTCAGTTGGGATATCTCCTTCATCGTTCACAATTCTATTAATTTGAGTCTTCTCTCTTTTTTGTTTGGTGAGTCTGGCTAGGGGTTTGTCAATTTTGTTTAATCTTTCAAAGAACCAACATTTGGCTTCATTGATCTTTTGTATGGTTCTTTTATTTTCGATGTTGTTTATCTCTACTCTAATTTTAGTGATTTCTGTCCTTCTGGTTGCTTCAGGGTTCCTTTGTTCCTCTTCCTCTAAGTCCTTGAGGTGTGCAGTAAGGTCGTTCATTTGGGCTTCTTCTTGGTGTTTAATATGTGATTGTATGGCTATAAGTTTCCCTCTCAGTACTGCTTTAGCTGTGTCCCAAATATTTTGATCGGTTGTGTCTTCATTTTCATTTGTTTCCAGGAACATTTGAATTTCCTGTTTGAGTGAGTCTCTGACCCAGTGGTTCTTAAGGAGCATGTTGTTTAGTTTCCAAATTCTATGTCTTTTAATAATTTTCTATTTGTTGTTAAATGTTAGTTTTACTCCACTGTGGTCTGAGAAGATACTTGGGATGATTTCGGTGCTCTTGAATTTATTGATGCTGTCTTTGTGGCCTAACATGTGGTCTATCCTTGAGTATGTGTTATGTGGATTTGAAAAGAAGGTGTATTCCAGTTTTTGAGGGTGAAGGAGTCTGAAAATGTCCAAGAGGTTTAGTCTGTCAATCTCTTCATTCAATTCTCTTGTATCTTTATTGGTTCTCTGCTTTGTTGATCTGTCTAAGTGTGAAAGTGGGTTATTGAAGTCTCCCACTATTATTGTATTACTATTGATGTATTTTTGAAATTCAGTAAGTGCTTGACGTATTTAGATAGTCCCTCATTGGGTGCATAGATGTTAATAATTGTTAAGTCTTCTTGACTGATTGATCCTCTAATCATTATGTAGTGTCCTTGCCTATCTTTTATTACTTTATTTAATTTAAAATCTATTGTGTCTGAAATGAGAATAGCTGTTCTTGCCCTTTTTTGTGGTCTGTTAGCCTGTATGACAGTTTTCCATCCTTTCACTTTAAGTCTGTGTTTATCTTGTTGTGACAGATGGGATTCTTGCAAGCAGCATATGGTTGGGTTGTGTTTTCTGATCCATTCCCCAACTCTGTGCCTTTTGATGGGTGAGTTTAAGCCATTGACATTTATTGATATTATGGATTTAATGTATTGTAGTGCCATTGTTCAAAATAAATTTTTGTTTGCTCTGATATATTGCCAGTATTATAGTGATGTTCTTGTTTATAAGAGGTCTTTTAGAACCTCTTTTAGGGCCGGTTTGGTGATGGCTGCTTCCTTTAACTGTTGTTTGTCTAAGATTTTGATCCCTCCATCTAATTTGAAGGAAAGCCTAGCAGGATATATTATCCTTGGTTGAAACCCTTTTTAATTCAGGGCTCGACAGATATCTTGCCATTCTGTTCTGGCTTTTAGAGTTTGAGTGGAGAAGTCTGCAGATAATCTTATGGGTTTTCCCTTATATGTGACTTTTTGTTTCTCTCTTGCAGCTTTTAGGATACTTTCTTCATCCTTACTCCTTTTCATTATGACTATGATGTGTCTTGGTGTCTTCAGGTCAGGGTTGATTCTGTTTGGTACTCTCTGGGCCTCTTGAATCTTAATGTCCTTTCTGTTATTCAGGTCTGGAAATTTTTCTTCTATTATTTCCTCTACAATGTTTGCTTCCCCTTCCTCTCTTTCTTCCTCTGGCAGGCCAATTATATGAATGTTACTTCTTTTGAGATCATCCCATATGTCTCTGTTGTTGTTTTCATTATCTCTCAATCTCTTTTTGAGCTCTTTCACCTCTTTCTTCGTTTTCTCTAACTCATCCTCTGTCTGATTAATTCTGTTTTCTGCTTCTGTTAGTCTGCTTTCCCTTGCCTCAACTTCTTTCTTCATTACAGCTATTTCAGCTTTCAGTTCTCTAATTGCCTCAAGATAATCCGTATTTTCCTTGGGAGTCTCAACTCTTGTTTCCCTAATACTGCCATTCCTTTCCTCCAATGTTGTTTTCATTTCTGTGATTAATAAGTTTATTATTGCTTGCATACTTTTCTTATCTATGGTTACTTCTGGCTGATTTGTAGTTTCTTCTGGGCTCTTGTCTTCATTCATTGGAGTAGAAGCTTTATTTGTTTTTGATCTACCCATTTTTTTGATTTATGTGTTTCCTTTTTTTGCGCTCTGTTGTTCCTCAGTTGTTGTGTCTTGAGTACAAGCAACACTGTGCTAAAGATCTTTATGACAATTGCACTCACCTACCTCAGGAATTACAATAGCAACTGAAGCAAGGATTGAAGCAGTTTAATTGCTACCAGTTAGCCAAATAATGTCTCCAGTCTGTGAAAAAGTAGTAACCAAATCCCAGTGAAGATGAAAGAGAAAAAAAAGCAGGGATAGCAAGAATAGATAGTTATGCAAATTTACTATCTACTGTATATTATAGGGGTAACAAGAGGGGAAAGAGATGTAGAGCAGAGATACACACATAGAGTCCACTCTGAGTCAGATTTCTTCCCCAAATAATTCCTAAATTCAGAAAGACAAAGAAGAAGGAAGGAACAAGTTATGACAAGATTAAAAAAAAAAGAAGAAAAAAGAAACAAGAGAGAGAAAAGAGAAAAGATAAGAAAAATAGCTGTAATTAAAGAGCAGTGAAAGGAAAGTTTTTTTATTACTTTTTTTTAATTTAATTTAATTGTATTTTATTTTTTTTAATTATCTAGGAGGAAGAAGGGGAGAGTCTGTAGAGGAGGTAGGAGTAAGGAGACAAGTTCCTCCCACAATAGATAAGATGCCCACTACCCTAGCAATGAAAGATACCGTAAGAGTTAATTCTGATCAACCTAAATGCGGGGGGGGAGATATATGCCTTTATATAATATTAATAATAAAATAGAGCAGCGTAAAAAAAAACCCTGTCCCAGATTACTTCAAACCTCGTGAGCAGTGGCAGCTGATTGTTAAGAAAGAAAAACAAACAAACAAACAAACAAAAAATCTCAGGACTAGACAAGGATATTTGAAATAGACAGTTATGCAAATCTACCATCCACTGTATATTCTAGGGGTAGCTAAAGAAGGAAGGGAAGTTGAGAAAAGATACTGGCAGTGAGAGTCCACTCAGTCAGAATTCTTCCCCAGAATAATTCCCAAATGTGTATCAGTGAAATTTAGTGAAAGCACACTGTTTGGTGGTGTGAGGGATGGGGCCTGTGGCTTTGGAAGCTGTAGGATTAAGGTAGAAAGGATGGCAAGAATGAGAAAAAGAAAAAAAAAGAAAGAGAAAAAAGAAAAAGATAAGAAAAAGAACAGTAATAAAAGAGAAGTGGAAGGAAAGAGTTTTTTTATTTAAAAAAATTTAAAAATTATTTAATTAGTTATGCGGGGTGGGGGTTTGGCTACTTAGAAAGAAAAAAGGCCAGAGGTTTCAGAAGGGACTAGCCTTAGAATGAATGATACTCCCTGGTGGGACAGGAATCTTGGTAAAGTAAGAAGCTCAGCAGGGGAGCCTGCTAGGAGCTGTTCCCCAGGAACTGGTTGGGGGGGGCGAAGGGGGAGGAGGTGCGCTTTGGAGATAATAATTTAAAAGAAAAAATTTTTTTTCTCTTTTTTTCTGCTCTATTTTTTAACCCAAATTAAGTTATAGTCACCTCCTTGGTGTCACCGCTAGGACCCCTTATTGACTGGCCTACTAAAGGCAGAAAATCTTGCCATTTCTAGATGATGTGGTCAGAGCTCAAGCCACTAGCAGCTTCTCAGTCTGCCATCTTCCGGGAACCCCCCCTGATCCTATTTTTATCTTTCCATAGGTGTAGGGCTCTGGGGAGGTGCAGTTCTAGGACTCATTAGTGAGGTCGTCTTCCTAGGGAAGTCAAGGTTGGCATCATAGTAACATCTGCAACTTGATGGCTGAAGAGCATTAATTTATAAAATAGAACAAATACTTTAATAATCAGGAACCTAGAGGTAAAAATATATATCATAAAATATCTAAGGTCTTTATGTTGAAAGAAACTAGGAAGTCTATTTTAGGTATATTCTAAGAGGCCCATTACTCTTAATTTTTACCTTAGCCGAACTCCTCACATACAGGTGGGCTAAAAATATTGTCTTGAAAGATGGGGTCAGAGTTAAGAGTAAGATTAGAAAGCTGCAGGTCAGAGAGTAGCTCCCCAATATGGGGGAATTATATAAAATACCTTTAGCTGTAGACTCCATCAGTCTGAGCTACGATCCATGTCTCTTCATACTTAACACAGGAACCTGTGTAATCTGTGTCTCTGTATGTCTGAACTTGAATTCCATGGTCACAGATAGAAATATTCTATGCTGCACTCATTTCAGGACCAATCTTCCTTGAGTGGCAGAATAGGTTGACCCAGCTTCTCTTTGGAAAGTGGGCAATTTCTATCATTGTTGTTCTACATTGAGGGCAAGGTCCTGTAGAGGTCCACAAGAGAGTTAATGATGTTGTTCCTGAAGAAGATGACCAGGGACGGTGGGGAGAAGGATCTGTTAGAGGTCTGGACCCATCATATCTATGTGGGAATCCAAGGATACCCTGACTAGGGCCCCAGATGATGGGGTGACCTGGAAGTGACCAAAAGTGCCATCATTATTATAGTGTGCTAGTCTCGCCCTCATCCAGCTTTTGTAGTCCTTACTTTATCTGACAAGGTTAACCAGGGAGTAATTGAGGGAAGTGAACTAGATGGTAGGAGAGGAGAGTACTTAGGCCTAAGTAGAAACTATTTGATTAAGTACTTTATGATGTCTTTCTTAGGTCTTTCTACTTGCCTGCTGCACTTATTGAGTCACTCCAGACTATTGCACACTTTTACTTTGAGGTCTACATTTTCCCCTAACTTATGGGTACATGCATACATGTGCTCTATCCTTTGGGCCCTGGCCTATGTCTAGTTTCTGTAACTTTTTGGGAAGGGTGTCTTTTGAAATGCAACCGCAGAGTCCCATGAGGTAGAAAAGGTCTTACCAATGTATTGGAGCTGGAGTGTTGATATCTGAGGCCTGGCATCTCTGTAGACAGCCTGAAGTGAAATATGTTGAGGTGGCATTGTTGTATTCATTTAGTTGAGATCAACAGAGGCAGTATCAAATGGCAGGGATCAAGAGAAGCATGAAGGAAAACAAGCAAAGCCCCAGAGGTTCCAGGGCTTAGAGAAATACATATTTTAAAGAGGATGATAATATAATTATTATTATAACCAAGTTATGTGGTAATTTACTTTACTTTGACAATCCCACTATTAGGATTTACTGGACCATATAAGACCTTGCCATGATTTATGCCATTTAATGTTATTTACACATAACTATATCTTAGTGGTTTGGGAGGTGGTACACTGGATAAAGCACTGGACTCTTAAGCATGAAGTCCCAAGTTCAGTCCTTGGCAGCACATGTACCAGAGTTATGTCTGGTTCTTTCTCTCCTCCTATCTTTCTCATTAATAAATAAATCTTTTTTAAAACACTAAATAACTATATCTTAGATACTGACAGAACTGCTTGCTTCTGGTCTCCTTGGTCTAAGATTATAGGAGACTTAATATTTCAAAAAAAAGTTATTGTTAGAAATGTATTAACAATTTAAGCCCAGTGTTAGAATTCAGTCAGTTGACTAATTTAAAACCTAAGTGCTCAAATTAAAGGAATATACACTCAGTACTTAAATCTATGCTTTTAAAAACTGGAGACCTTTACTCTATATTTCCTCTCTCATATTAATTAAATAGTGATTTATATGACTGCAAATTGATAGGAGTGTTGCATAAACCCCATTCCTACCACCAAAAGACTGTGTCCCATTGCCTTCCCTCCCCCATTCCCATGAAGCTGAACATTCACCCTCACCCTCCACCCAGGGTTT
Organism: Erinaceus europaeus; assembly: GCF_950295315.1. Taxonomy (NCBI): domain Eukaryota; kingdom Metazoa; phylum Chordata; class Mammalia; order Eulipotyphla; family Erinaceidae; genus Erinaceus; species Erinaceus europaeus. The sequence continues at coordinate 88,578,184 of NC_080172.1, forward strand.
TTACTTTGGTGCCCTACTCCAAATTCAGTCAACTCCTGCCTTAAATTTCCCTTTCTGTTATTCTTTCTAAACTTTTGTTTATGAGTGGAATCATCCCATACTCATCTTTATCTTTCTGACTTAGCTCACTTAACATAATTTCTTCTAGCTCCATCTACGATGGGTCAGAGAAGATGGTTTTATTGTTCTTAATAGCTGTATAGTATTCCACTGTGTATATATATCACAGCTTTCTCAAAAAATAGTAAAGTCATAGGCCTGTTGGAATATACCTAAAATAGACCTGCTACCTTTTTCCAAAAGAGACCCCAAATCTCATCTGCTATATTCTGGCCTTTATGTTCCTGATTACTAAACAATTTGTTCTGCTTTATATCTTAATGCTTTTCAACCAACAAGTTATAGATGCTACCATGATGCCAACCTGACTTCCCCGGGCAGACAACCTCACCAATGTACCCTGGAACCTCACGTCTCCAGACCCCTGTTCCTCTAGGGAAAAATAGAAACAGACTGGGAGTATGGCCCAATCTGCCAATGTCCATGTCCAGCAGAGAAGCAATTATGGAAGATAGACCTTTAATCTCTGCACTCCATAATGATCCTGGGTCCATGCTCTTGAAGAGATAAAGACTGGGAAAGCTTTCAATGGAGGGGTTAGGATATGGAACTCTGGTAGTGGGGATTGTGTGGAATTGTACCTCTCTTATCATATGTAGATATTTTTTTATTTTTATAAATAAATTTTAAAAAAAAGTAGCAATAGCTTTAGGTGTGACTTAGAAAGAGAAGGCAGGACAAGAGGAAAGAAGAAAAGGCAAATATATACAAATATAGACAGTTACAGAAATAATAGTGAACCCATATCTGCAACCTTAGGAGACCTACTGTAGCTCCCAATGGAGAAAATATAATACAGAACTCAGTGATTGTACACTTGCTATCTTATAATTTTTTAATTATTATTAAGTCACTAATAAAATTTAGAAAAAAAAAGTGAAAAGACATGGTCTCCAGCGTAGGTGGGATAATACTGGCACTGAGCCCCAATAATAGCCCTTGTGATAGTGAATAAAAAAGAAAAAATTATTGGGCCTAACTCTGAACACTAGAAGTCCAAGACCAGGGTGAAGACAGGGTTGAATCCTTCTGAGGATTATGAGGAAGACTTTGTTTTGTTCCATGCCTCTCTTCTATGTTCCCACAGGTTACTGACAGTCTCTGCCATTTCTGGATTTGTCATACACATCACTTTGTATTTCTCTTCACATGGTCTTCTTGCTTGTGCTGTAGCTGAATTTCCCTATTGATAAAGATACTATTCATATTTAAGTAGGGGTCTACTTTACTCCATTTTTCACTTCATCTTATCTATTTACATCTCTAATGATGCTGTTTCCAAATGTCACATTTCAAGTTAATTGGAGTTAGAACCTCAACATATACATTTTTTTCAGGGGGAAAAAGTCTGTCTATAACAGATGGTATATGCTATGGGAATGAACAAAGAAAAAGAGGTCAGGGAGAAGGGGTGAAGACAGGAAGGACAGGCTATAATATTAAATAGAGTGATCATGGAAGGTTTAAAAAAAAGGTTTAAGAAGGAATTGAAGTAGCTGAGAAAGTTAACTAAACAGATAAAGGATCCAGACGGTGGTACAGTAGGTTAAGGATATACACCACAGTGTACAAAGGCCCAGGTTCAAGCCACTGTTCCCCAACTGCAGGGGGAAAGTTTCATGAGTGGTGAAGCATGGCTGCAGAAGTCTCTCTGTCTCTTTCCATCTGTCTCTCCTCCCTCTCTCTGTATCTCTCTGTCTTTATCTAATAATAAATAAATAAATATATTTAAAAATAAAAAAGAAAATTAACTTAACAAATGTCTAGAGAAAGAGTTTTCCATGCAGTTAAGAGAGCTATAGAAAAGACCAGATGATATGCACTAGCTTGTGGAACAATGGAGAACTGACTACAGTTATAGCAGAACATGTGAAAAGATAAAATGATAGAAAAAGAAAAGTCAAGTCACTGAAACTTCATAGACAACTGTAAAATTTGGTTTCTATCTTGAGTGAAATGGAAAGCTAAGGCAGATTTTGATCACAGTGACAAGAATGATTTCTGTTTTAGAAGGATTGCTTTGGTGTTTATGTAGTGAATAGTCTTATGGTAAATTGTGACAACAGAAAACATTTATATAGTAAAACTGTTACTTCATATAAACAGTAACTTGAAGGGCCAGGGTAATAGCTGTAGAAACACAAAACAAGAAGGAAGTTTGCATATACTGTTGAAGTAGAGTTTCTTCAAACATTGGAATTATATGTGAGGAAAAAAGATAATTCAAGGATAGTTGGGGGGTTTGTTCATGCAGCTAGATAAAAAAACAAAAAGATGATTACTGAAAACTTAGGGAAGGTTGCTGCTGAAGCAATGTTGTGACTCAACCTTTGTTGTTGCCAGTATCCAAAATAGCTCATAATGTCTCTTTCCTTGTGGACCTTAAGAGGACTGTGTTACGTAAAATAATTCAAGCCAAAACAGATAAATTCTATATGATTTATTATATGTGGAAAATAATATATATCAGATGACCAATAAAGCCATGCAATAACAAATACTTATACTCCGACAAAAGAACAGAAAATAGGTAAAGAGAGTTATTATATATCTGCTATATTATGATAGATGGGAATTCTATTTTAGGTAGTGAATATAGTACAACAAAAACAAATGTAGAAATATAATCCTACAGCTAAAATTAACTATGTTATGGACTAGATTAACTAAAAAAAATAATAATAATACTGCTGAATTATAGAACTCATAACAAAGAAATTGGGGAACAGGAAAGGGAGCTTTTCCTGAAACTGGGTTTTTATAAAAAGCACCATTTTTTCAAGTTAGATTTTTTAGAATTAATGTCACCTAAAGTGCTAGTGAAATAGAGTACATGTGCGTGTGGTTAAACTTTTATTTTATTTCCTGGTGCCACAGGCAACAGCTGGAGCAAGGAAAAAGAAATGAAAAAGAAGAATAAAGATAACATCTAAATGTTTCTGAATTTTAACTTCTTTAGGTCCTGCTGATATTAATTTTCTCTTAAATTACTATAGCATTTACTTAGACCCTTAATCATAAATACTATTACTCTAATATTTACTGGCTTCCAATAAATTCTGAGCACTCAGCCAGGTGAAAAATCCTGGCATTGTTTTTTACATTGGCAGGAAGGTGGAATACTCTGTATATGGGGAAATTGAGGGATTCCCAAGCATAAGGTGGGCAAAATATATTGTTCCTGGCTTATTTTCTCATCAATGTCATTCAGTCTGAAAATTTGGCATTTGTGGAAATATTGTTAAAAAGGACTCAATAGGCATTACAGAGAAACTATATGATCTGTCTTGTTTGAATCACTAAGACAATGATTTGTTTGGAAATATTTAATTTATTTATTTATATGAATGTAAACTATAGTATTACTGCAGCATATACAGTGCCAACAATCAAACTCAGAACTTTTCAAGTGAGAGTCCTGTACTTGTCCCTTAAATCACCTTCCAGACTACAAGTCAATGACTTTTGAACTGGGGAAAAAACAATTGTTTAAAGAAACTGACAAGCAAACATTTTTTTAAAAAAATGTTTATTCCCTTTTCGTTGCCATTGTTGTAGTTATTATTGTTGTTGTTATTGATGTCGTCGTTGTTGGATAGGACAGGGAGAAATGGAGAGAGGAGGGGAAGACAGAGAGAGGGAAAGAAAGATAGATACTTGCAGACCTATTTTACCACCTGTGAAATGACTCCCCTGCAGGTGGAGAGCTAGGGGCTCCAATAGGATCCTTAAGCAGGTCCTTGCATTTTGCGCCATGTGCGCTTAACCTGCTGCGCTACCCCCTGCCTACCGCAAACAATTTTTTGAGAGGTGATCATGATCTAAAGTACTAACAACTGTGAAATTTTTGCCAGACTATAGACTCAGTAACCAGTTCGTCAACAATAGCTGACTTTTCAATCACTTATCATATCTTCTTTCCTTCCTATTAAAGAAAAACTACTTTTTTTTTCTTCCTCTTTGAGACACGATTTAGGTCTTCTACCTGAATCTATGATTCCAATTTGAAATTTACTTTGAAATTTCCAAAGTTTACATATGCTTTTCACTTTTAATTGCTTTCTAAATATTTAACACTCCCAACTTCCAGACAGCAAACTGCCATCATTCTTGTCACTCTAGGATCTTATCATCTTAAGATAATTTTGAGCGTTGGAACACTTAAAACTTTCCAGGTGTTTGTACTTCAAAAATTTAAATAACTTTATATACACGGGTTTCTTTAATCAGATGTTCTTAAGAGTTTGTTAATTCCTTAACAGTTCTTTTATTGGGAGGTTAATGGTTTACAGTATAGTTGTTGGCTCATAGGTACAGTTTCTCGTCTCGCCATGATACATGTCTGCAAACACTCCCCTCCCCAAACTATAATTTGACAATGTCTCTTTTCAAGAAAATCCTTGAGGTAGTAGTTACAGACTGTCCTTGAAGAGATAACAATTAGGACTTAAATACAAAGAAAAGAAAAGAAAAACTATTAAAAGGGAGGAAAAAGAAAAGGAGAGAGAAGGGATTAGCAGCTTCCTGAGCCAGTAGGGGGAGGGAGTGGGTGGGAAGGATGGGTCAGTCTTTTGGTGGTGGGAATGGTGTTTAGGTACACTCCTAGCAAAATGTAGACATATAAATCACTAGTTAATTAATTTGAGAGGGGTAAAATTAATTGTATGTCTCAAAGTTTTTCAAAACACAAACTGAATCTTTTTAATATATAGGCTGTGTATTTGATATGCGGACTCTCTCAAATGCCTAGACCAAGTAGATCAGAGGCATCCAATAACACAGCTATGTACAAGATACTGGGTACTGTACAGCAAACCATAACAAAAGGACTTTTCAGAGTTAACCCAATTACCAAATAATGTGATGATAACATTAACTATCAATTGTCTTTTTGAACCCTAAGACAGCAGGAACCTCACATCTCCACTATAGAGCCCCTACTTCCCCCAGTCCTGGAACCCTTGGACAGGGCCCACTTTCCCGTATGCCTCCCCCAATCCATATCAAATAATATTGCATCCGCTGATCACAACCTAACCAACGCAATGATTGCCACCTCAATATGCTTCACTTCAGACTGTGTCCAGAGACTTCACATGTGGAATGACAACCCTTCAGCTTCATTACTCGGGTGAGATCTTTCCTTTCATAGTATACTTTAATTTCATCTCAGGTGGTTCACTTTCTAACAAAGTCCCAAAACCTAGATAGACACCAGTTTCTGTAAGAGAGAGCATATCTTCACACGTATCTATAAACTACTGCAAAATATATACCTGAAAGCAGAAGTACACTAGAGTTTGCAGTGAGTACCTCCCTAACACTTCCTCTCCACTACTACAAGCTTTGGGTCCATGATTGCTCAACAATTTGTTTGGCTTCGTATGTTAACTCTCTTTTCAGTCACCAGGTTCCAGATGCCATCAGGATGCTGGCCAGGCTTCCCTAAATTGAAGACCCCACCCATGTGTCCTGGAGCTCAGCTTCCCCAGAGACATACCCTACTAAGGAAAGAGAGAGGCAGACTGGAAGTATGGACGGACTAGTCAATGCCCATGTTCAGCGGGGAAGCAATTACAGAAGCCAGACCTTCTACCTTCTGCAATCCACAATGACCCTGGGTCCATGCTCCCAGAGGGATAGAGAATGGGAAAGCTATCAGGGGAGGGGATGGGATATGGAAATTGGGTGGTGGGAATTGTGTGGAGTTGTACCCCTCCTGCCCTATGGTTTTGCTAATTAATCCTTTCTTAAATAAAAAAATTAAAAAAAATTAGGTTGGCAGGATTAATCAGAACTAGAAAAAAAAAGAGATTATTCTGGGAGTTAGATGGTAGTGCAGTGGGTTAAGTGCAGGTGGTGCAAAGTTCAAGGACCAGCCTAAGGATGCTGGTTCGAGCCCCCAGATCCCCACCTGCAGGGGAGTAGCTTCACAAGCAGTGAAGCAGGTCTGCAGGTGTCTATCTTTCTCTCTCCCCCTCTATTTTGCCCCCTTCCATTTCTCTCTGTCCTATCCAATAACAATGACATCAGTAACAACAACAATAACTACAACAAGGGCAACAAAAATGAATAAATAAATATTTTTTAAAAAGAGAAAGATTATTCTAAACTATAATGGAAGAGTACATTTTGAAAAAAATGACTTGAAGAAAAAGGAAATACAGCCCATGATAGTTCTAAGGAGTTATAAAAGAAGAACCTGGGAGTTGGGCTGTAGCGCAGCGGGTTAAGCACAGGTGGCGCAAAGCACAAGGACGGGCATAAGGATCCCGGTTCGAACCTCGGCTCCCCACCTGCAGGGGAGTCGCTTCACAGGCAGTGAAGCAGGTCTGCAGGTGTCTGTCTTTCTCTCCTCCTCTCTGTCTTCCCCTCCTCTCTCCATTTCTCTCTGTCCTATCCAACAACGACCACAACAATAATAACTACAACAATAAAAACAACAAGGGCAACAAAAGGGAATAAATAAAAAAATAAATATAAAAAAAAGCTTTAAAAAAAAAAGGAGGAACCTAAATTTTGATTTGAGATCAGAAAGAGTTGCAAAAGTGGTAAAATATTTTAAAATTACTTTAGAAAGATATCCAATGTCATGGATCTTTATTGGTAACATATTTAACAACACTCTTTGACCAGACTTTCCAAAGTGTAGATGCAGAATAAGAAATATTTTAATCATTAGATTTTTTTTTTGCTGGGGGGATTAATCGTTTAGAGTAAATACAGTTATTGCTGCATGTATAAAATTTCTCAGGTTTCTACAAAACACTCTCACTTCCATTTCTAGGTCATCCTCTATTATTGTGCACTAGAAACTAAAGCCCCTCACCTCTGAGTCTTCTACTTCGGTACAATAAACAAAATTCATTCCAAGTTCTACAATGTGTTCCCCCTTCCTGTGCTTGTTTCTCAGTTTCTGTCTATGAGTGAGATCATCCTATCTTCATCCCTCTTTTTTCTGGCTTATCTCACCTAACATGATTCATTCAAGTTCCATCCAAGATGAGGTGAAGAAGGTAAATTCAACATTCTTAATAGCTGAAAAGTATTCCAATGTATATATATATATATATCCCACAACTTTTTAAGCCACTCATCTTTTGCTGCTTTCATGTCTGGGTTCTTACAAATTGTGCTGCTATGAACATAGTTATACACAGCTCTTTTTGGATGGGTGTGTTTGGTTCATTAGAATATATTTCCAGTAAATGGATTACGGGGCCATAAGGAAGATCCACGTCTAGTCCTCTGAAAGTTCTCCAGACTTCTCTCCACAGGAGTTGAAGGAATTTACATTCAAACCAGCAGTTCATGAGGGTTCCTTTATAGCCACAACCTCTCCGGTATTTATTGTTACTATCCTTTCTGAAGTATGACATCCTCACAGGGGTGAAGTAGTATTTCATTGTTGTCTATTTGCATTTCTCTGACAATCAGGGACCTGGTGCAGTTTTTCCTATGTTTGCTGGCCTTCTAGATCTCTTTGGTGAACATTCTGTTCATATCTTCTTTCCACTTTTGGATATGATTTTTTTTCTGAGTTTGATGAGCTCTTTATATACTTTGGTTATTAGCCTTTTGTCTGATGTATGGCATGTAAAATTCTCCCATTTTGTAAGTAATCTCTTTGTTTGGGTGGTGCTTTCTTTTGCTGTGCAGAAGCTTTTCAGTTTGATGTAGTCCCATTGGTATATTTTTGTTTTTACCTTCTTTGCAATTGGATTTTTATCATTAAAGGTGCCTACTGAAATAAAAAAATCCTCCAAGTAAGAATAAAACCCACAGCGGACAGCAGTCTATCACGTCCATATTCAGCAAACCTAGGCAAGTAGAGTGTAGCCAATGAAATTATATATTTCACCTTGTAACCAATCAAATTGAATCTTTTGTTTTGTAGAATGTAACAAAATTGTATCTTTCATTTTGTATTCACTTGCACCTTGGTGGCCTATACTGGGCACAGAATGTAGCCAATCTGTCCAATCTTTAGCTTTACACTTGTACCTTGATGACTTTCAATGTGACCAATCCCTTCTACCTACACACACACCTGGTTAGTGTACCTTGTAACCAATCAAAATTTACATTTTCCAAGACCACCCGGTAACTAATCAGTTCATGCTACACCTAGTTTGAAGAGAATATAAGCAGCTTTCCAAGGCAGGAGCCTGCTTGAATCCTCTGGTGGTATCCTCCTGTCCTCCATGAGGCCTCAGTCTTAACCTTTGGAGTTGCTGCACCCTAGAGTTGTAACACCTTGGAGCTGTAGACTAGAAAGCTGGATCAGGGAAGAGAGTAGTTCCCAAATATGGGAAAAGTATATAAATATCATTAACTATAAACTCCATCTATTTTATCTGAGGCCTATATTCAGTGCAGGAGCTGTGTAACCTCTGCATTCCTGTAGGTCTGAGCTTGCATTCTGTGGTCATAGCTAGGAATATTCTAGTCTGTACCCATTGCCGGATCCATCTTCCTTGAGTGGTAGAGGATTTTGGTTCAACCTCCCTTCCACGAATGGGGCAGTTCCTACCATTGTTGATCCACATAGAAGGCAAGGTCCTATGGGGGCCCACATAGGGGTCCATTATGTTGTTTCTGATGGAGATGACCAGTGGCAGTGGAGAGAGAGATCTAGTAGAGGTCTAGGCCCATCATGTCTGTGTGGGAATCCCAGGATTCCCTGACTAGGGTCCTGGGAGATGAGGTGGCCTGGTGGTCAGCCAAAGAGCCATCATTAAAATACGCCACTCTCTTGCCCTTATCTATCTTATGTATTCCTTACTTTGTCTGACAAGGTAAACCTTGGCGTGATTGAGGGAAGTGAAAGAAGAAGGAAGTAAGTGAGGAGGGTATCTAGGTCTAAGTAGAAACTATTTGATTAGGTACTTAGTGATGTCTTTTTAGGTCTTACTATTTGCTTGTTGTCTTTATTAACTCACTGCAAACTATTGTGTACTTTTGCTTTAAGGTATATATTTTCTCCTAACTCATGGATACATGTGCACATGTGCTCTGTGTCTTAGGTCCTGGTCTCTATCTAGGTATTGGGGCTTTGGTAAGAAGCGCACTACATGAAATGGAATTAAGGAGTCCTATGAACTAGGAACAGTCTCACCAGAGTACTGGAGCTGAAGGGTTGCCTTCATCGCAGGCCTGACATCTGTGGACACAGTCTGAAATGAAACATGTAGAGATGGTACTGGTTGCATTGATTAGGTTGAGATCAGCAGATGCAATTGGTATGGGTCACGAGAAGCCTGTTGAAAAACGAGCCATGTCCCAGAGGTTCCAGGACTGGCAGAATTGTGGATTTTATAATGAATGAGGACGTTTCCTGCTGTCTTAGGGTTTAAGAAGGCAATAGAAAGTTATTATCATAACCAGGTTATTTGGAAGTTTGATTGACTTTGAAAGTCCCATTGTTAGGCTTTTCTGTATCACATAAGACCTCACCATGATTTATGTCCTTTAATGCTATTTGCATATAGCTCTAGCTAATACAGTGACTCAGCTAGTTGCTTCTGGTCTCTCTGGTCTAAGATTGTAGTTAATTTAATATTTTGGAAAAAAAGCCATTGTTGGAAATGTATTAACACTTTAAGCTCACAATTAAAATTAATCACATTACCTACAGAGGAGATCCAAAAGGCCAACAAACATAAAAAATTGCTCCAGGCCACTGATTGTCAGAAAAATGCAAATAAAGATAATATTAAGATACCACCTCACCCCTGTGAGAATGTCATACATCAACAAGGACAGCAGCAACAAATACTAGAGAGGTTGTTGGGACAAAGGAACCCTTCTGCACTGCTGGTGGGGATGTAAATTGGTCCAACCTCTGTGGAGAGCAGTCTGGAGAACCCTCACATGCCTAGAAATCAACTCCCATTGTCTTTTTGAACCCTAAGATGGCAGGAACCTCACATCTCCACTACTTCCCCCAGTCCTGGAACCCTTGGATAGGACCCACTTTCCCGTATGCCTCTCCCAACCCATATCAAATAATATTGCATCTGCCAATCGCAACCTAATCAACACAACGATTGCCACCTCAACATGCTTCAGCTCAGACTGTGTCCAGAGACTTCACGTGTGGAATGACAACCCTTCAGCTTCATTACTCAGGTGAGATCTTTCCTTTCATAGTATTCTCTAATTCCATCCCAGGTGGTTCACTTTCTAACAAAGTCCCAAAACCTAGATATACACCAGTTTCTGTAAGAGAGAGCATATGTTCACATGTATCCATAAACCAGTGCAGAATATATACCTGAAAGCAGAAGTACACTAGAGTTTGCAGTGAGTACCCCCCCCCAACACTTCCTCTCCACTATTCCAAGCTTTGGGTCCATGATTGCTCAACAATTTGTTTGGCTTTGTATGTTAACTCTCTTTTCAGTCACCAGGTTTCAGATGCCATCAGGATGCCGGCCAGGCTTCCCTGGACTGAGGACCCCACCAATGTGTCCTGGAGCTCTGCTTCCCCAGAGTCCCACCCTACTAGGGAAAGAGAGAGGCAGACTGGGAGTATGGACCGACCAATCAATGCCCATGTTCAGCGGGGGAAGCAATTACAGAAGCCAGACCTTCTACCTTCTGCAACCCACAAAGACCCTGGGTCCATGCTCCCAGAGGGTTAGAGAATGGGAAAGCTATCAGGGGAGAGGGTAGAATATGGAGATTGGGTGGTGGGAATTGTGTGGAGTTGTACCCCTCCTACCCTATGGATTTGTTAATTTATCCTTTATTAAATAAAAAATAAATAAATAAAAAAGAAGCCAAAAAAAAAAAAAAAGAGAAAGAAATTAACTCTCCATATGACCCAGTAATACCTCTCCTAGGAATATAGCCTAAGGAATCAATCACACCTATCCAAAAAGATATGTGTACACCTATGTTCACATAGCACAGTTCGAAATAACCAAAACCTGGAAGCAAACCAGGTGCCCAACAACAGATGAGAAATCTATGGTATATTTACACAATGGGATATTATGCAGTTATTAAAAATAATGAACCCACCATCTCTGACCCATCTTGGATGAAGCTAGGAGGAATAATATTAAGTGAGATAAGTCAGAAAGACAAAGAGATGTATGGGATGATCACAGTCATAAACAAAAGTTGAGAAAGAAGAAGTGAAAGGAAAAGGCAAAGGCAAAGCAGAATCTGACTGAGTTTGTAGTATTGTATCAAAGCTAAACACCCTGGGGAGAGGATAGGTTTTCAGGTTCACTAGAAGAGGTTAGGGGTAAGGACACAGACCTTTGTTGGCAGGAATGGTGTTGTTACACACTTCTATTGATTTATAGTCTTACAATTCACTATTTAATCAATAGGAAGGGACAATAGATTGAATGTCTCAAACTTTTTGATGCATATCCCCCAGTTTTGAGTACATATTCCTTTAATCTAAGCACGTAAGGCTTTAAATAAAATATTTTTAAAGTATTAAAAGCTTTTAAAAAAGAAAAATTAGTTGGTTAGGGATAGGAGAGATAGCATAATGCTTATGCAAAAAATACTCTCATACTTGAGGCTCCCAGGTCCCAGGTTCAATCCCTGCCCTACCATAAGCCAGAGCTAAACAGTGTTCTAGTCTCTGTCTCTCCTCTCTCTCTCTCATTGAAGTAAAATTTAAATACTTTAAAATATAATGTAAATTTATTCCACCCTCTGTGGTAGGAGGAGGGTTCAGGTCCTGCAAGATGATGGCAGAGGAGGACCCAGTGGATGTTGTATTGTTATATGGAAAACTGGAAAGTTTTACGCATGTACAAATTATTGTATTTTACTGTCAATTATAAGCCATTAGTCCCCCAATAAAGAAATTAAGTATATATATTAATTTAATCCAACAAATGGCACTATGCAATGTTATGCCCCCCCATTGCCTTCTGTTTTTTTGTTTATCCAGAGATGCCAAACTGAAGATGTCAACCTTCCAACCCCAATAATCCTTTGAGACCTTTCCTAACTCATCAAGCTACCTATTTCTACTTCAGATGGTGCTTTTTCAAGCAAGTTACCCATCTTAGATACAGGCTAGGGCCTAGAGAAGTGGGTACATGTATAAACATATCCATAAGTTAGGGGAAATTTTATACCTCAAAATAAAATCACTTAATAAATTAAATTTAGAACTATTTAGCTTAGCAATACAGTAGAAAGGCCTAAAGAAGGCACTATGAATTTTCTAATCAAATTACATAGGCTTGGGCAACCTCCTCTCCTAGGCCCTACTTTACTTTTCTCAATCACTCTATCTACTCAACTAATTTTAAAAAATAAAGTAGATATTTTGTCTTAGGTTCCTTTAACAACATCAGCATTATTGTCACCCCTTGATGTTCTTTAGAAAAAACACTGTATGTAATCATCAAAGAGATATATTGGCAAAAAAAATTATCAATTAAAGGGCAATTATTATCTCTATGACAACCTTTATTAAATCACTAAACAAGTAAATGCAGTAAAACTCAAGGTTAACTTAGTTCCCACTAAGATCCTGAGTGTTATCTCCCCCCTAACTTGAGGTCATATCCTATAAACCTAACACCAGTTCAGATACAACAAATGACAACCCTTTTACAAGTGGGAGAAAGAACAAATTTGTCAGATAAATAAGAGAGTACAAAAGTTGGAAAAGGTCAAGAGATTGTCTCACTTAATGATGGCTTTTTGGGGGGAGGTCAATACAGGGCCACCCCATTACTGGGGGCCCTTGTCAGGAGGTCCGTAGCTTTCCCCATAGATTCAATGACCCTTATACCTACTCTCCACCATCACTGGTCACTTCCATCAGAAACATTATCATAAGCCCTCCGGTGGGCTTCTTCAGGACTGTACCCTCACTATGAACTAACACAGGGAAGAACGGCCCCACTCTCCACAGGGAAGCTGGCCTACCCTACTCTGCCACTGGAGGAAAACTGATCCTGAAATAAGTGCCGTCTAAAATGTTCCTGGCTGTAACCATGGACTGAAAACACAGACTGACAGTACTTGGAGATTATACAGAATCTTATACTCACTATGAATAAATATGTAACTCTGTAAAAGGGAAACAGAAACTCCAATATGCTCCACTATACAGAATACTTTTAAAGAGGCTAGAAAAATATGGATAAAATATGATAGTCATTATTTTATTAAATTCATGTTCTGTAGTAATGTCGTAGACTCGTGATTACATAATAATTTATAAATAGTATATGTATCTCACACAGAAATAATTAAGGAGGGTATAACCTTCATCCACATTGCTCATATTTGAAAATTAACAAACCTGTGTTGGCTATATATTGTGTTCCAGGCTATTTACTTCTTTACATCTGTTTCTAAAAGAGCAAGTAACCCCTTCACTGATTTTTTTTTAAAGAGGGGCCAGATGGTGCTTCCTGTTGAGTACACATGTTACAATACACAAGGACCCAGTTGCAAGCCCTCAGTCTCTCCCTGTAGGGGGAAAGCTTTGACAGTGGTAAAACAAGTCTGCAAGAGTCTCTGTCTCTCTTCCTCGCTTATCCTCCCCCACCATTCTTGATATCTCGCTGTCTCTACCAAATACATAAAATAGTTCTAAAAGTGCACGAAGACATATAAGTTAGAGATTATTACCTCCTACTCATAGCTGCATTACTTCAGTATGAAAGGGGAGTTAGATGGAGTTTGGGAGTTAGATGGATTTTGTTAGACGCAGGTGGGAAAGGAAAGTGACTGGAGCAGTAATATCTATGTCATAAGCCCCAGGAGTTCCCAAGTCTATTTCCTTTTAGTAGCTGATAACACTTACAGTCCATGCTTTAAAAATTAAATAAATAAAAGGAATGCCATACCTAAATCTACTCCAAGGTGAGAATATCTGCGTGATTTGCTTTTAGAAACTAGCTTCACAGAATCTAGTTGCTTCCTGAAAGGAAGTTTAATGATCCAGGGAACTGCATAAATTCCCTGCTGGCTGAGGTCCATTTCAGGGATTTGCAGTAGGAAGTTATAAGGCCAAAACTAAAGGGCAAGGAAGAGTTAATGTCACTTTACAAAGTAGCAAACTCTTCCAAGAAACTACCCCAAATATATGGAATATTGGATCATATGCCTAAGACTACCTTTCACAAACAAAATATTTTTTATTAGAGGAAAGAAAAAAACTTCAAGAATGATATTTGAGTAGAGTCATGTTTAACTAAATAAATAATAGGCATTGTGAAGTATGTATGTACTTAGTAAAAACCTAGCATACCACACCATCAATCAAAAAAAAATCACCCTGGTTTTGAGTCTAAATAATAAATACAGAATCTTAAGATATCCAACTGCCAAGATGGATAAAAGAGTGAAGAAGCCAGCATCTACTGACCTCGAACTCCACAGACTTCTGCAGCCTCTGGGAGAGAAGACACAGTGGATGCTGAGTGATTAGGCTGTGTTGGGAACAGCAGCACACACAAGCCCTGAATAATAGATATCCTTGGGAGCCCTCCGTGGAGACTACAGACACTGTGGGAGAGGGGAGAGAGTATTGAAAAGCCTTAAGAGTCTTGCAGCAAGTAGTGGCGGGGGGGGGGGGGGGGCAGAAAAGACAAGCTTGGCAATAAATCTTTCAATACCCAAGAAAACAAACTACCAGATAAAGGATTTTATTCACTTTAGCACCTGTTCTCTTGCTGAAACAGGTGCTTAGGTGAAATGAATAGTTTAATGCTAGTAGATTCAGTTGGAGAAAGATGGACCACTATCACCTATTGGAAACCGTTAGTTGTTTAACCCTGGCTTGCAGATTTGTACAAATTAATTGACAGAACGCACTTTACCAGGAATGCTAAGACTGCTTTCCAAATTCTGAAGCTGAGACACTTTATTGATCAGAAAGGGTTCCTGATGCAAAGGAAGGAATGCTGAGGTGGCAGTGCTGTTTACAGTCGGTTGCAGTTTATAGAGATAAACTTCCCATCTCCTATCAAGCCGTCAGCATGCTGCTCAGTGCGCAGCCGTTATCTTCACATGCTGACACATGTAATCTGACATACTTACTTTCCCACAGTTAGAG
Organism: Erinaceus europaeus; assembly: GCF_950295315.1. Lineage (NCBI taxonomy): Eukaryota > Metazoa > Chordata > Mammalia > Eulipotyphla > Erinaceidae > Erinaceus > Erinaceus europaeus. Next base: position 88,593,359 of record NC_080172.1, read on the forward strand.
CAATTGCTTGACAATTTGATTACAGTTTCCTGTCAGCTCATGCATGAATATTTCTGAAAGCTTTCAGCAATTACAAAATATTTTGATTTTGAAATGATAGTAATTCATGAACAAAACTGTCTTCAAAATATTGAATTCTGATAACAAATCAAGATCTGCATAAAGGAAATTGCTTCAATTGTCTATGTGTATGGCTATGTTGGAGTACATGGGAGAAGGGACAGAGGTTACGATAAAATCAAAAGAAGAGGGGGTCAGGTAGTGGCGCACCAGGTTAAGTGTACAGAGAATGAAGCCTAAGGACCCATGCAAAGATCCAGGTTCAAGTCCCTGGCTACAGACCTGCAGGGGGAATTGCTTCACAAGTGGTGAAGCAAGACTGCAGGTGTCTATCTTTTTTTTTTTTTTCCCACTCTCTATCTTCCTCTCCCTTCTCAATTTATCTCTGTCCTAGCCAAAAAAAAAAAAAAAAAAGCCACAAGAACAGTGGATTCATAGTGTAGTCACCAAGCTCCAGCAATAACCCTGGAGGCAAAAAAAAAAAAATTAAAAATCAAGAGAACTTGGATTATGGAACTACTGATATAAGCAGAGTTTGTGACAAAGGAGCCACCATTAATGTTCAATGACATGGTGGAGGTAATTGAATCACCATGGTACTAGCCCAAGATTTGGTGATATGGTGATATGGTATATGAGTGTCAATGTCATCATGAAATTATCTCTCCTCCCTCACTCAGCTAAAAGTTCCAGGTCATGAACATTAGTAGAAATTTTATAGGAAAGTGAGATTACACAGGCTATCACACAGGAAACAAAATAATGCCTAGTTTAGTAAATGATGTGTGTATGAAAATGAACTAATATCAGGTGCTAACGGCCATAGATATATGGTAGAACTTTTCACCCTTCCTAAAAAATGGAGACAATATTTTTCTCAGTGTATGAGTAAAACTGGCTTTTTTTGTGACCCCTGGTAGAGATATGAAATAGAATTTATCTTGAATTATTGACCTTTCCCCCTGAAATGAGAATATACCTAGAAAGATCTCCACAATCTTTTTTGTTCTCTCAAAATTGAGTTATCCAAAATAAAATACTAGCAGTATTTTAGACACTTCTACAGGATGGGAGTGTCCTACAGAATAAGACAAATTTGAAATTATTTCCACAAATGAATAAGATAGAAAGGGGCATAGGATCAGACGGGAAAAAAAATCATGAAATTTTAAATGGAGGAAATGTTCTGAAATGAAAACCTCTTATTGTAGGCCTGGAGCTAAAGGTAATTTATAGGTGGGTCAGTAAAACATGTGTTCCTCAATAAAAAAATCAGTCACCATACCTGGAATCCAGCCACTCAGCAATGTAAGGCATGAACACGAATCTAAAAGTTTATTTTAAGCTTCTATTAGTGAAATAGCTTTTAATGACTTCTACATTTAGTCAACAGTGAGGGCTATTTAAATCTGTCATTTGTCCTTTATTTCTTCTTCAATAGTCATGCAACCACACATTCTGGCATTGCTTATATTCAGGATATATAAATAAATATATATATACATATATATATCACACATTAGTCGTGGCATTCATTGCTTATATTCAGGAGATATATATATATATATAACACATTATTCAGAAAAAGAATTTATTGACACTAAATTTGCATGTACTAAGATCTATCCTTTTAGGTGTGCTACTTTGTGAAGTCTTCTAAATATATGTAATGATCATCAAAATCACAATATACCATTATTCTCAAAATTCCTCTCTGTCTCTTTGTAACCTACTCTTTCTACACCACACCCTCAGTTCCTGGCAAGTTGACCTTTTTCCATTCCTATAGTTTTATGTTTATCAGAATTCTATACCTATTAAATCATAAATTATATAGTCTTTTTAAGTCATGTTAGAATTATTATACAATCTGTTCTGCTTTATATCTTAAAGCTTTTCAGTCACCAAGGTACAGATGCTACCATGATGCTAACCTGACTTCCCTGGGCAGACAACTTCGCCAGTGTACTCTGGAGCCCCACCTCTCCAGAGCCCTGCCCCACTAGGAAAAGACAGAAACAGGCAGGGGAGGGGGTGTATGGATAGACCTTCCAATGCCCATGTTCACTGGAGAAGCAATTATAGAAGCCAGAACTTCCATCTTCTGTACCCCAGAATGATCCTGGGTCCATACTCCCAGAGGGATAAAGAATAGGAAAGCTTCCATCGGAGGGGATGGAATATGGAACTCTGGTGGTGGGAATTGTGTATAACTGTGCCCCTCTTAAACAGTGGACTTGTCAATCACTATTAAATCAATACAAAAGAAAATAAAAATAATAAAATTGAAATAAATGCATGCTATTATAAGTATCAGTAACATATTCATTTTATTGCTGGGTAATATTTACTTTTATGGATTCTTCTTAGTTTGGAATGATTCCAGAGCTTACAATATTAGCATACTTGGTTTCATGTGAATATAGATTTCATGTATTTTGGATAAATGCTTTAGAAAAGATCATTGCACTGTATACTTAGACTCTGTTTTACACACACACACACACACACACACACACACACACAAACACGGGTATTGGGAGATAGTGCACCTGGGAGAAAGCAATATGCTCTCCATGAATGAAGTCTGAGATTCAAGTCCTAGCACAGTATAAGAGCACCAGGGGTTAGGGGCTGCTCTGTGAACAGGTGAATGGTGCTGTTGTATTTTTCCTTTGTCTGTCTCTCTCCCTTTATTTCTTCCTTAAGAAGTAAATAGTTAAATAAGTGTTCCCAAGGTGGAGGTGCAGGTTTTGTGGTGGTGCACCTGATTGAGTGCACATGTTACAATGCCTCAGAGACCTGGGTTGGAGTCCCCAGTCACCACCTACAAGGGGAAAACTTTTCAACTGGTGAAGGAGTGCAGTAAGTGTTTCTCTTTCTCCCTCTCTGTATCCCCCTACCCTTTCTATTTGTGGCTATCTATATCCAAAAGCTAAAGTTAATTAAAAGTTTTAAAAATATTTCTAAAAGATACTTTTTAAAAAATACTTATTTATTTATTTATTTTTATGATATATAAAAATAAAATATTATTTTTAATAATATTTTAATAATAAAATTTAATAATATTTAATAATAAAATTTAATAATATTTTAATAATAAAATATTATTTTATTTTTTTTGTTTAAGAAAGGATAAATTAACAAAACCATAGGGTAGGAGGGGTACAATTCCACACAATTCCCACCACCCAATCTCCATTACCCACCCCCTCCCCTGATAGCTTTCCCACTCTCTATCCCTCTGGCAGCATGGACCCAGGGTCATTGAAGGTTGCAGAAGGTGGAAGGTCTGGCTTCTGTAATTGCTTCCCCGCTGAACATGGGCATTGACTGGTCGGTCCATACTCCCAGTCTGCCTCTCTCTTTCCCTAGTAGGGTGGGTCTCTGGGGAAGCTGAGCTCCAGGACACATTGGCGGGGTCTTCAGTCCAGGGAAGCCTGGCCGGCACCCTGATGACATCTGGAACCTGGTGACTGAAAAGAGAGTTAACGTACAAAGCCAAATTATTGAGCAATCATGGACCCAAATCTTGGAATAGTGGAGAGGAAGTGTTAGGGGGATACTCACTCCAAACTCTAGTGTACTTCTGCTTTCAGGTATATATTTTGCAGTAGTTTATGGATACGTGTGAACATATACTCTCTCTCACAGAAACTGGTGTATATCTAGGTTTGGGGACTTTGTTAGAAAGTGAACCACCTGGCATGGAATTAGAGAATACTATGAAAGGAAAGGTCTTACCCGAGTAATGAAGCTGACGGGTTGTCATTCCACACGTGAAGTCTCTGGACACAGTCTGAAGTGATGCCCTTTTGTTGCCCTTGTTTTATTGTTGTAGTTACTTTTATTGTTGTTATTGATGTCATTGTTGTTGGATAGGGCAGAGAGAAATGCAGAGAGGAGGGGAAGAAAGGGGAGTGAAAGATAGACACCTGCAGACCTGCTTCACCGTTTGTGAAGTGACTCTCCTGCAGGAGGGGGATCTGGGGGCTCAAACCAGGATCCTACACCAGTCCTTGCGCTTTACGCCACCTGTGCTTAACCGTTGCGCTACCGCCCGACTCCCAAAAGATATTTTTTTAAAAACGTAAAAAAAAGAAAATGTCCACTAAAAATAATTGACCCCAGGATATCACTCAGCAATACCAAACATGTGTAAAGTCCTGGGCTCATTCACTTGAGTAATTAAAAGAAAACAATTTTATTTTATTGTTAAATGATTTTATTCGGAAGAAGGTTCATGGTTTACAGTATTGTTGGAACATGGGTACAGTGTCTCATTCTCTCATGATAGATATCTGCAAAACATTAACATTTCCAGTATAGGCCATTTTCCACTATCATGTTCCAAGACTCCAATGCCTGCCTCAACCTTTTCTATTCCCTCCTTTCCCAAAATCCATTGCATTGCTGCATTAAACTACATGCAGGCCAAACTTCTTCCTATATTTCTCTTTTCTTGACTTGTTTCTAAAGTTTCATCTATAAGTTTGATCATCTGTTATTCACACTTCTCTCTCTCTTTTTTTCTTTTACTAATCTCATTTACCACAACTTCTTCAAGTTACATCCAAATGAGAAAAGGAGATGACTTCATCATTTTTAATAGCTGAGTCATATTCCATTGTACATATATACCACAACTTTCTTGGCCACTCTCCTGTCTTTGGACATCTTGGTTGAATCCAAGTATGCTCTTTTATAACTTGGGTCCACCTGCATATCAGATGTCAGGCTCAGGCAAAAACTAATAAAGTCATGGACCTTTTGGAATATACCTAAAATAGACCTACTAGCTATTTTCAAAATGGAGACCACAAATCTTCATCTGCAATATTCCAGCCTTTGGGTTCATGATTAATCAACAATTTTTTTCTGCTTTATATGTTAACTATTTTTCAGCCACCAGGTTCCAGATGCTACCATAACGTCAGCTGAACTTACATGGACAGATGACCCCACCAATATGTCCTGGAACTCCACTTCTTCATAGCCCTGCCCCACTAGGGAAAGAGAGAGGCAGGCTGGGAGTATGGATTGACCTGCCAACACCCATGTTCACCGGGGAAGCAATTACAGAAGCCAGACCTTCCACCTTCTGCACCCCATAATGACCCTGGGTCCATACATAATGCTACAGGGTTAAAGAAAAGGAAAGCTATCAGAGGAAGGAATGGGATACAGAGCTCTGGTGATGGGAATTGTACCCCTCTTATCCTATGGTCTTGTCAGTGTTTCTATTTTATAAATAAATAAATTTAAAAAAATAATAGTAAATAAAATTATCTTTATATAAAAAAAAAAAAACCTGTTCGGGGACTCTTGAGACTCCCAAACAGACATGACAGGCCTAGACCTCGAATAAATAAATATCTCTCTCCATTGTTACCGGTCATCTCTATCAGGGACAACAAAACAGACCCCTTTATGGGCCCCCAGGGACCTTGCCTTCAACTTGGATCAACAACGGTAGAGAATGTACCATTCTCCAAAGGGAGGCTGGACAACATACTCTATGCTACATCTGAGGAAGATGGGTCCTGATATTGGGGCAGCTTGTAATGTTCCTACTCATGACCACAGAATATGAGCTCAGATATACAGGGATGTAGAGGTCACATAGGCTCCTAAGCTCATTATGGGCCCCCGATCACATCAAATAATGGGGTTTGCAGTAAACAATATTTATACACTTTTCCCATATTTGGGAGCTACTCTCTTCCCTGATCCAGCTTTTTCCGGCCATGACATTATCTCCCCAGACAATAACTTGGATCCACCTGCATATCAGATTTTAGATTCAGGGAAAAAATAAACCAAAAAACTAGTATATCCACAGGCCCTTTGGAATATAACTAAAACATGCCTACTAGCTATCTATGAAACAGAGGACCCTCCCCCCAACTCTTCATCTGCACTATTCCAGCCTTTAGGTTCAAGATTAGTCAACAATTTACTTGACTTTGTATGTTAACTCTCTTTTCAGCCACCAGGTTCCAGATGCTAGCATAATGCCAACCAGACTTCCCTGGACAGACAACCTCACCAATGTGTCCTGGAGCTCTGATTCCCCAGAGCCTCATCCCACTAGAGAAAGAGAGAGGGAGGCTGGGAGTACAGATTATTTGTCAACACCCATATTCAGTAGGTAAGTAATTACAGAAGCCAGACTTTCCACTTTCTGCATCCCACAATGACCTTGGGTCCATACTCCCAGAGGGTTAAAGAATAGGAAAGCTATCAAGGGAGGGGATGGGATATGGAGTTCTGGTGGTGGGAATTGTGTGGAGTTGTACCCTTCTTATCCTATGGTTTTGTCAGTGTTTCCTTTTTATAAGTAAAATAAAATAAAAACAAAAAAACCTATAGTTTGGGGGTGGAGGGGTTGTTGTTAGTTTGTTGTTATTTTTGATCTCTGTAGTTTTAACTCTGAGTTTGACTAAATTACTTCATCAAATCAACTGTCTTAACAAACAGGGAAAGAGTATACTTCATTGAGCTATGGGAATGTGTGTGTGTGTGTGTGTAAATGCTTAACACATAGTAAATACCTCATTGTTGATATTCCCCTTCCTCTTCTCAAATATTTCTGACTGTGAACATATGATGTGATTGAGGCAGTCAATTCCAATAAATGTCTGTATATTAGACTTTTAAAAAATGTAGAATGTTGCTACTATTAAATCAATGTACATATATCTTTGTTTTTTTAATATTTATTCCCTTTTGTTGACCTTGTTGTTTTATTGTTGTAGTTGCTATTACTGATGTCATTATTGTTGGATAGGACAGAGAGAAATGGAGAGAGGAGTGGAAGAAAGAGAGGGGGAAAGAAAAATATACACCTGCAGACCTGCTTCACCCTGTGTGAAGCAACTCCCCTGCAGGTGGGAAGCCTGGGGCTCAAACCAGGATCCTTATACAGGTCCTTGCACTTTGCGCCACCAGCACTTAACTCACTGGGCTACCGCCCCACTCCCTACCTATCTCTTTGGAAAAGTGGTTTGTTCCCTTTGGATAAATTCTCAGGAATGAAATTGCTGGGTCATAGGTCCAATTCTAGTGTTCTGAGAAATCTCCATGCTGTTTTCCACAAGAGTTGGACACATTTGCATTCACACCAGCAGTATAGAAGGGTTCTTTTTATCCCACATCCCCTCCAACTGGTTGTGTCTGTCATTTTTGTTGTATGACATTATCATAGATGTAATGTAGTATCTCATTTTTGTATTTATTTGTAATAAATATGGAACACTTAATAAATTTGTGTGATATTCTTGAGAAATGACCAAGCCATGATCATCCTCTCTACACTGTTCCAAATTTAATATGTGGGCTGCTAAATCAAGTGCAAAAAAAAGAAGAAAAAAAACAACTGAAAAAATTATTTTGAAAAGTGGTTACACTCACTTGAATTCCTACTGGTAATATACAAATGCTTTCCACCCTTGTGGCTACTTGACATTTCCAGATATTTCAGAGTTTGTCTTTATCATTGTATCATGTTTTCTTTGATTCTCATTGTGGTTTTTATTTTAATGATAATGATGATGACACTTTTTACCAGAGCATTGCACAGATCAGTCTTATGCTAGTGCAGGAGACAGAGCCTAGTATTTCAGAGCTTCAAGCAGGAAAGTATTTTGCATAACTATCATTTTATCTCTTCTCTTTGATTTTGTGTTGTTCTAAAACTAGTGATGCAAAGTGCTTTTTCATATGCTTATTTGCCATTTCTGTACTTTCCTTTGTTGTTGTATCTGCACAGATAGTTTATCTTTTAAAAACTTGGCTGATGCTTTTCTTTTATTTATTTATTTTTAATTTTTTATTTAAGAAAGGATTAGTGAACAAAAACATAAGGTAGGAGGGGTACAACTCCACACAATTCCCACCACCCAATCCCCATAACCCACCCCCTCCCCTGATAGCTTTCCCATTCTCTAGCCCTCTGGGAGCATGGACCCAGGGTCATTGAGGGCTGTAGAAGGTAGAAGGTCTGGCTTCTGTAGTTGCTTCCCCGCTGAACATGGGCGTTGACTGGTTGGTCCATACTCCCAGTCTGCCTCTCTCTTTCCCTAGTAAGGTGTGTCTCTGGGGAAGCTCCAGGATACATTGGTGGGGTCTTCAATCCAGGGAAGCCTAGCCAGCATCCTGGTGGCATCTGGAACCTGGTGATTAAAAAGAGAGTTAACATATGAAGCCAAACAATTTGTTGAGCAATCATGGATCCCAAGCTTGGAATAGTGGAGAGGAAGTGTTAGGGAGGTACTCACTGCAAACTTTCCCGTATGCATCTCCCAATCCAAACCAAATAATATTGCATCTGCTGATCACAACCTAACCAAAGCAACGATTGCCACCTCAACATGCTTCACCTCAGACTGTATCCAGAGACTTCACGTGTGGAATGACAACCCTTCAACTCCATTACTCGGGTGAGACCTTTCCTTTTATAGTACACTCTAATTTCATCTCAGGTAGTTCACTTTCTAACAAAGTCCCATAATCTAGATATACACCAGTTTCTGTGAGAGAGAGCTTATGTGCACACGTATCCATAAACTACTGCAAAATATATACCTGAAGGCTGATGCTTTTCTTATCACTGCCTTTTGAAAGCTCTTCTGTAAACTGGATACAACTCATATGTCAGACACATAATTTAAAATAATTCTCTCCATCTGTGTCATAATTCTCATACAGTGTTATAAGTGTGGCAAAAGACTTCATATCAATAAAATTCAACTTAGTTTTTCTGTTTGTTTTGTTTTTGGACTGTGTTTTCTCTATTGTATCAAGGAAAGTTCTGCTTAATCTCAGGTCACAAAATCTCTTCTCATGTTTTTTCTAGTTAATTGATTGTTCCTGGAAAAATTTAAAATACAACTCGCATTAATAAAAATCTCAGTGACATCTGTGATAAAAAATAATAAACAAGTGGCTTTTTAATTTAGAATGTTGAAAATGATTAGTATTTTACATACTTAGGAATTCTGAAATCAAGGTCTCTTTCCTAAGACATAACACATCACAAGAGCACAACAGTCATTCATTAATGTTAAACCAGTACTTACTAATGCTTCTGTTACCTTCCAATTATTTTGCTAGTTGGTGTAATAATAACATTTAAAATGTGCTTATTCTCTTTCCTTAGGAAATTCACCCCCTGACAGGGCAGAAACTACCAGAAAATTTAGCACAGTGTAATTGGAACAAGGTGATCTTGAAGACACCAAAATTGTAAAGAATAGTAACTTCATGTTATCTGACCTAATGACATTCTCCTATTACCATGCACACAATTATCTATGTGAACATGACTATCAAACAAAGGCATAACTGTAAAGCAATTGGGGCAGCATACTGCAGAGTATGATGATTATATCCTACTCATGACTACCATACCAATTATCATGCAGAGAATATTTTTGAGGCTTTATATTTACTTTATCCACTGTATTTCTATCATTTGAGGAAAAGGAAGAGTTGAAGAGATGAGAGATACAAATTTTTTTGCTAACTTCTATTTATAAAAAAAAAAGTTTTTTAAACTTTACTTAATTTGATAAAGAGGAAGAGGAAGGGGAAGAGAGAGGGAGAGAAAAACAGAAAGCACTGCAGCACAGCTTCACCACTTTTTGAGATTTCCCCCAGCAGGAGAAGACTGGGGGATTGAACTCATCTTTGCATATGATAACATGCAGTTACCCAGGTGTGCTACCACTCAGGCCCCTGCATGTTTTGCAAGTTTCTTTCTTTCATCTAATATGTACATCACACTTGTAGTTGCAGCATTGTCCCTGTCAAGAGTTGGAATTTCCTCTTTACCCTAATTACTTATTGATGCCATCAATTTATTTCTCAAGTTGGTAGAAATCTCATTTCTTGCAAGCCTTCACAAGTTGGCAATTCCAGTTCACTGATACACATTTTTTCCAGTCAGTCAGCAGATGTTTGAGTACCTGTTATGTTAATTAGAACATGTTCATCCTATAACAGTTTCCAAGGCTCTAGTGTCCTTCTTTTGGATACTAAACACTCAATCTATAATATTCTTTTGACTCTTCACTGTGTCTTGTTGATTAGCTTTTCAAGTGTATGTACCACATTGTCACATTTAAGTTGATGATGTCTTGAAAATTTTCAGTCAAATGACTCAGTTAAAAACTACTAAAGTCATGGGCCCTGTGGAATATACCTAAAATAGACTTCCTAGTTTCTTCAAACATGAAGACCTTCGGTTCCTTCTGTTGTATCCTTACATTCTGAACTTTGTTTGTTAAACAGTTTGTCCTGCTTTATATCTTACTTATTTCAGCCAAGTTGAAAATGTTATGAAATCACTGGAGTAAAGAAACATTTCTTTCCAGAATGCATATGCTTTCACTATTTCTCATGATTCTGCTACAGCACATTTCTAATTTTCTAAAAATAAAATAAAATAAAATAAATAAATAAATAAGAAAGAAAAAAGAAAAGAAGGAAAAAAATGCTATGATGCCATCCTTACTTCCCTGAGCAGATGACTTCACCAGTGTGTCCTGGAACCTCACATCCCCAGAGTCTGATCCCACTAGGTAAAGATAGAAAGAGGCTTGGCCACCTTTTGCACCCTATAAAGAATTATCATCCATACTCCCAGAGGGATAAAAAGAATAGGGAAGCTGCCAGTGGAGGGGATAGTATACGGAACTCTGGTGATGGAATTATAGAATTGTACCCATCTTATTCTATAATCTTATTAATCATTATTAAATTACTAATAAAAAATTTTTAAATGTCCAGAGAATGAGATGGAGGGCAAGAAGGAGAGAGAGTAAATTAAATAGTATAAGCATTTCACTTGTCATCATCATCACCAACCATATGCTCTAGAATGAGAAAATGAAAAATCAGACTCTATTTTTCACTCTGTTGAGTTCACTTGGCATATATTTCTCTTAATGATTACCTTGTTTCACCTCTTAGAATTAAAAAAAAACACATTTCATATAACATGATGCTTAAACGCAATGCACTTGTTTCATCATTCAAGCAAAGAGAAACTATTGCAAAATTAGATTTAAAAACGGGTTGTACTGGAGAGATAGGATGTCAGTTTTCCACCAAATGTCTCCTACAGAATTTGAGAAGGCAAGTTTCCTTATACTCAACTCATGTCTAACCTACTGACTCTGGACATCATCTACCCCTTAAAATGTCACTCAGCTGCATGGCACTCCATGCAACCCTAACAAGAAATTCTTTGATATTGACATTTCATGTATTTTCTGATCAAAACTGGTCATAGAAGATATCTATATTGGGTGGGGGACATAGTATAATGGTTATGCAAAAAACCTTTCAGGCCTGAGGCTCTAAAATCCCAGGCTCAGTTTCCCCATACCATCTAAACCAAAGCTGGGCAGTGCTTTGGTTAACTTTAAAATAATAATAATAATAATAATAAATTCTATGTGAACATCCATCAAGCTAAGGTTTATAGAAAAACTGCTGTACACATAGAAAACAAAAGGAAAAATCACACACACACACACACACACACACACAAGAAATTTAATATGAATATCTAATGCATATGCCCATGGGACACTGGCAGATAAGGAAACAATCAAAGAACATGGTATGCTAGAGATTATGAGATGAAAAAAGGCAGGGGAAAGTCTAAACAAAGCAGTGTGGAAGGTTGCCACTCAGCTCCAACCAGTTCAATGAAGGCAGTAATGTGGGCCTTGTGTTGCTAAATATGTTGGTTCTTTTTCTTAAAAAGAAGATACCTGGTTTCATATATTAAAGCCTATCAAGGAATAGTAATAAAAATAACAGTATATGATTTAGTATTTATGGTTAATACCATAAAACCCAAAAGATAATGCCCCTGGGAGAAGGTCTTTGCTAATCACACAACCCAGGTTTGGGCTCCCAGCATGCTACATAGGAATAGTATGGCCCTAGGGAAACTGTAGGTGCTTTGGTGTCTCTGCCTATCTCTATACATTAGTCTGTCTCTGAAAATTTCTGCCCAGAAGCAGTGAAGTCATGGGTGCACAATGCACTGACAATGCCAAAAAATAAAAATTAAATTAAAAAAAAAACCTGAAGACTGACAAGCAAAATCTATAGGCTTTTTTTTGCACAGTGACCATCCATTTATAGTCTCTGCACTGCACTGTCTTTATCACAAATAAGCAGATCATTTTAATAATAATACAACATCTGAACTCATTCAAGGTTTAATTGGCATAGACAAATGGAACAATGTGTGGTTTTCTTTATACTGGACACTTATGGCACTTTGCTAAATCAGGAGAAAATAATAAAAATAAAAATAAAATAAAAGTGTGCTTGATAGAAGATAGTGAATATTCCTCAATATATCTTGATATTTTAACATGGTTCTAAGTATGTGTCTGGATTTTTTTCTTAATATTTTATTTATTTATTGGATAGAGAAAGAGAAATTTAAAGGGATGAGGGATTTAGAAAGGGTGAAAGAGAAACATTTGCAGCACTGCTCTATTTCACATGAAGCTTCCTCCCTACACATGGGAGCTGGGGACTTGAACACCAGTCTTTGAGCATGGAAACATGTGTGTTCAACCAGGTGAGTCACTGACCAGCCCTTTTCCCCAGACTTCTTTTGTTTAATAAGAAATACTTTATCACAGATAATCTAAAGGTTGAAAAAGAGAATAAATTAAATAGTTCTCTACATCCAAAAACAACTTGGATTTATTCTTCATGTGATCATAATACTAGGCTATTTATACTTTACATACCTGTAAACACAAATTGATGGTTTCCGTATCATAAAAAAAAATCTGATAGCACCAAAATCAAATCTTCCAAATAAACCAGGAAACTTTCGTCACAGAATGAATGCATTTCTGTGGGGAAATCAGGGATCTAAGAATAGAGCTGTTGACAAAGAATTATCAAACTTTGACATACACAGCATCCAAAGCTATTGCTTGGAGGTTGAACCCTTCCATCATATTCCATACATAGCAAACTTATTTACTCATTTCTGTAATCATTCATGGAGCACAGAAGTCATCACAGGGGGAATAAGTCCAAGAAGGCAAGTTGTACTTCTTATAACTAGAAGGGATGTTGTGCTCAGTAAAGTGGAATTATTTTTCTAGCAAAACAAATCAGAAGACTTCCAAATGTTTTGTACCTCAAATCATAAGCAATGTTTACATTTCTTGTCGGTTTCCAGTTTTACATCTAACATATGGCTAATAGAAGATATCCAATCCCATCCCAGAAATGAAAGGCAAAAGCTGTCTTCCCATTTGATGTGTCCCAAGTTGTCAGACACCAGAGATTGTAAGAATGTCTTAGGTAATTTTTTTCATTAATCTCCTGATGAGCATTTTTTAAAACTGCATGTCAAATATTTTAAGACCATCACGTGTGTATCTGTTGTCTAGTAATGGAAACTTCTGATTGTAGAATATATATGAAAACTAATGTGAGTTTAACGATAGTAAACTTTTAGATCTGGGATGAATCTCATAGATATAGATTATGTGGTGTAGCATTAAATAAGCTGGAACAATTCAGTGGGTGGCAACAATTATCAGTTAACTACTGCTCTGGCAAAATAAAGCATCGTAAGTGGCCAATTTTAGTTTCTTGGGAAATGTGGGGAATTATCTAGCAAATCTCTCCCTAGTCAACTAATCCAGGAAGTATATCAACTAAAAAGGGGTAGATAGGAGTCAGGCAGTAGCACAGTGGGTTAAGCACATGTGGCACCAAGCACAAGGACCAGCATAAGGATCTACTGATTGGTCTTGGGTTCAGAGATGGGTGTTACTCTGTATTAGTGTCAAGGTTATAGTAAGTGTGATATACAAATGCTTATCCATGAGCTTCACTAAAAACATGATCCACCTCCAATATTTGAAACAACCATCTCTAAAAGCTAAGTGCTTAATTACTATTCTATACTGTACCTAGTTTTTTAAGACTTTCAAATGATTATAGCTTATATGCAATGGTTATTTGAACAAATACCTGTATTTTAATTATACAAGTTCATAGTTCCACACTGCATTTTTTTTTTTATCTTCTGAAATATGTGATACTGGTAGGTTTCAAAGGAATAAACTAATCCTCATAGTTGGGGTGCAATGTACCATGCAAAGATCATGAAATTAATGAGGTCAACTTTAAAGGGGCCAAATTTCTTAAACTGGTTTCATTTGACCAAAAGGGACTCATTTTCACATAGTCTAAAAACATTTTATTATAGCTATTTAATTTTATGACAGTGATCCAAAGGGTTGGCAGTCATAAGGAATTTCTTATATTTCTCTTCCTTCTCTCCTTCCATCTTTTCTTGATCCTTCCCTTTATCCTTTCCTCTTTCTCCTTTTCTTCTTGTATTGAGTTTGATATGAAGCTGGAGAGATAATATTGATTACCGAAAAATTCTGACATGCCTGAGGCTCCAGGCTCAACCCCCAGTGCCATCACTGTCAGAGCTGAATAGAACTTTAGTTTTTTTTTTTTTAAACCCTTGGATGGGGCCCACTTTCCCGTATGCCTCTCCCAATCCATACCAAATAATATTGCATCCGCCGATCACAACCTAACCAACACAACGATTGCCACCTCAACATGCTTCACCTCAGACTGTGTCCAGAGACTTCACATGTGGAATGACAACCCTTCAGCTTCATTACTCAGGTGAGACCTTTCCTTTTATAGTATACTGTTGTATGCTTTACATTGGGTTGTTCTAGCTCTCCCCCTGCCAAGAAAATTTGGATCAGTCCTGCTAGTTTCGCGGGCCCACTTGGCCACGCCCCAAGGAACCCCGAGAGGGTTCCAGAGTACCAGAGTTCAAGAGTTGGAGAGTTGCAGAGTTCGAGAGTGCTTGGCACCGTGGGGGAAAGAGGCAGCAGAGTTCTGTTTGGTGATTAGTTTGTCTTAGTTTGTGAATCGTTGTTCCTGAATAAAGAAATGCAGCTTCCCTGCCCAGCCGTATGTCTCTGGTCGTCTCTGTTACCCGCCCGTGAAGCTGGCCCGGCCAGCTGGAGCCACCAAATTTTAACAACAAATGGCGCCCACGTGGACCTGACCTGTGCATCTCTCAGATAAGTGAAGACAAATTGGCTACCTATGTACTATGGCCTTCTCTTCTGCTTGTGAAGAGATCTCCAAAGGCCTCTGCTCTTTCTTCATGAGACTGTTTTGCTGTTTCTGGAACATTTATCTCTGTACCACTCTGTGGTTTCCACTCGCTCGGGCACACTCAAAACAGCCAGAGGAGTCGGGAAGAGCCAGCGGGCAAGAGGCGAGGCGCGGAGCTGCCTTTTCCACCTGGTGGAACAGCCAGCCAGCCGGCTGGCCCAGACAACCCCGCACACCACGCCAGCAGCCCCGCAGCCCCGCAGACCACAGGAGGCCGATGCCACCACGCAGAAGACCAATGCCAACACGCAGGAGCCCAATGCCACCACGCAGGAGCCCAATGCCAGCACGCAGGCCAGCCCACATGAGCCGGCTCTCCACTGCGTGGCGCAGGGCACTGGACGCGTGATCCCTCCATGCTGCTCAGCCACTGCGAACAGGGCAGCAGACATAGCAGGGACATGGGGCAGGGCCGCGGTGGCCTATCATGGTCACCACCCCTGGGCACCTAGGCCCACGCCTTCTACAAGGCTGGCCCGCCCGCCCTCATGCTATGAATTCTGGAATGATCCTGGACCTCCCAGACCCCCGGGCTCCCTGCCGAAACTGGGCACATGAGATCTCCAGCTGCCGGTCCGGTCTGAAGGCAGACAAGCTGGAGTACGCAGAGATTTGTACAGAGATCACAACCTGCAATTCCTAGAAGGGAAGCTGCCCAAGAGACCATCACTGGACAACGCACCCCCCCAACAACTAAGACAGTACATATCTAAATTCGTGTTTGAAATGACATGTCTTCGTAACAAAGGTTTCTCTCCTTGTGCATTAATGACTATGTTTATGTGTATGTTTAAAGTTTGGTAAACAGTAACTTTTAGGCTAAATTCTTACTAGTCAAAGTTAAATGAAAAAGGTTTTCAACGTAATTCTCATAAAGATAAAATTAACTTACATTTAAAGTCTGAGGTAAAAATTAGTTAACAATCAATATATTTTAACTAAGTTGGTCTAAACAAAAGGTTAAATAGACTTGTTGATATGTAAAACTCTCCATTACCTTCTCTATTAGAAATGGTAGATCGCACAATGGCTATGCTAATTATTCTCATGCCTGAGGTTTCCTTTCCTGTGCACACCTAGGGTGTGACTCCATCTTGAATGGGTGTAACAGAAGGTTAAAAGACGTTGATATGTAAAAGTCTCAAATTCCTTCTCTATTAGAAACGTTAGATTGCGCTGTGGTTATGCTAACAAGTTTTGTTTCATAGTAAGTAAATTGCAGCCAGCTGCCTTTGGGACTCTAGGCCGTTCCCCACCCCCATGCAAATGCCTGTCGAGGCAAGTACGCCCCCCAGAGGCAAGAAATATTTTTTTAAGCTGATAAAGTTTTGCCCACAGAGGCAAAAATGGCCCCCTCAGGCCTTCCCTTGGCAGCACACTGGTTCTTGTTACTTGCTTACATGTTTCTCCATGTTTGTGCCAGTTTCTTTTTTTAAAAATGCCTGTACGATATAGGTTTCTGTTCACCCCACACCCTTGATACTGTGATCATTTAGTTAAAAAGAAAAGGGGGAATTGTTGTATGCTTTACATTGGGTTGTTCTAGCTCTCCCCCTGCCAAGAAAATTTGGATCAGTCCTGCTAGTTTCGTGGCCCGCTTGGCCCCGCCCCAAGGAACCCCAAGAGGGTTCCAGAGTACCAGAGTTCGAGAACTGGAGAGTTGCAGAGTTCGAGAGTACTTTGCGCCGTGGGGGAAAGAGGCAGCAGAGTTCTGTTTGGTGATTAGTTTGTCTTAGTTTATGAATCGTTGTTCCTGAATAAAGAAATACAGCTTCCCTGCCCAGCTGTATGTCTCTCTGGTCATCTCTGTTACCCACCCATGAAGCTAGCCCGGCCAGCTGGAGCCTCCGAATTTTAACAACAGTATACTCTAATTTCATCTCAGGTGATTCACTTTCTAACAAAGTCCCAAAACCTAGATATAGACCAGTTTCTGTGAGAGAGAGCTTATGTTCACACGTATCCATAAACTACGGCAAAATATATACCTGAAAGCAGAAGTACACTAGAGTTTGCAGTGAGTACCCCCCCTAACACTTCCTCTCCACTATTCCAAGCTTTGGGTCCATGATTGCTCAACAATTTGTTTGGCTTTGTATGTTAACTCTCTTTTCAATCACCAGGTTCCAGATGCCATCAGGATGCTGGCCAGGCTTCCCTGGATTGAAGACCCCACCAATGTGTCCTGGAGCTCAGCTTCCCCAGAGACACACCCTACTAGGGAAAGAGAGAGGCAGACTGGGAGTATGGACTGACCAGTCAATGCCCATGTTCAGCGGGGAAGCAAATACAGAAGCCAGACCTTCTACCTTCTGCAACCCACAATGACCCTGGGTCCATGCTCCCAGAGGGATAGAGAATGGGAAAGCTATCAGGGGAGGGGGGTGGGATATGGAGATTGGGTGGTGGGAATTGTGTGGAGCTGTACCCCTCCTACCCTATGCTTTTGTTAATTAATCCTTTCTTAAATAAAAAAAAAATTTTTTTAAAGTGAAATTAATCTGATCTCATTACATAAGGTTCTCTATGATTTCTTGTCTTATAGATGACTCAGATTTAAAAGGTTGTTAGAAATTTAAAATGAGTTTTGAAATTTGAAATATTATGAAAGCTAATGTAAAATGTGTGTATTTATCTACATAATCATCAGTTTCTAAGACTCAGAACTTATTCTGGAAGTTCATACTTTGTTCACATCTCTTTCAAAACTAAACACACAGAGGATAAGCAAACTATTTTTTACTTAGAGACTTTTTTTTTAATTCATTTATCTGAACGTGAAGAGTGAGTTGCTTGAATTCTCCTTTTATGAGAGAAGAGATACTACAGCCCTGAAGTTCCACCAGTGTTGTAGGACTTTCTTTTTCTTTTTCTTTTTTATTAGTGATTTAATAATAATTGAAAAGACTGTGGGATAAGTGGGATACAATTCCATACAATTCCTACCACCAGAATTCTACATAACTTCCCCTCCACTGGAAGGGTCCCTAGTCTTTATCCCTCTGGAAGTTTAGACCAAAGTTTTTTATGGGGTGCTGAAGGTGGGAGGTTTGGCTTCTGTAATTGCTTCTCTGCTGGACATGGGCAATGACAAGTCTATCCATATGTTCAGCCTGTTTCTGCCTTTCCCAATTGGGGTAGGATTCTAGAAAGGTGGAGATACAGGACACATTGATGAGGTCTTTTGCCCAGGGAAGTCAGATTGGTGTCATGGTAGCATCTGCAATCTGGTGGCTGAAAAGTATTAAGATATAAAGCAGAATAAATTGGTTAATAATCAGGAACCTAAAGGTAAAAATATAGCAGAAGAGATTTGGTGTCTTTATGTTGGGAGAAGCTAGGAAGTAGATACCTTTCCAGTTGAGCCATGTCACAGAACCCTGAATTCAGTGTTAATATTTACTTAGTCTGCATGGAGGTCTAATAATTACTTGGGAAGTCATTTGAAACTATAAAATTACAGATATATATATATATATATATATATATATATATATATATATATATAATTTTTTGGTGCTTGGGAGTCAGCTTGGGATATCCAACTTCAGGCATGGAAGTCTTTCTGCATAGCCATAATATTACTTCAAAAGAATATATATGGCAAATAAAATATTTCCCATCACAGCCAGGGCATTTCACTGGCCTCTATTCTTTGCTTGACATTAACTACTGCTAAAACCACTGGAAAGTATTTTGTCACCAACTCTAATTCTGAGTACTGGGGAAAAAAGCAGATGACATTTCTATCTAATTGACAAACTAGAACACCCATACGTAGTCTTTTGAAAAATTATATCTACATGATTATAGTCATAATATAATACATTGTGTGAGATAGACACTGAAGGTCACATAAGTAAAGAATATTTTATATTCTTTAATTGAAGAAAAATCAAAGAAGGCAAACTTATGTCTGGTCTTGATGTTTTAGGTATAATTTCATTACATGCAAGTGTAATTTGGTATAATAAGATAGAAGGGGCAGTATATTCTGGAAATAGAAATAGTAGAATCTAAGTATTTTCAAAGGTTAAATCATCTTCAAAAGATACCCAGAAGATATCCTGAGCATCCCAGGGAATATTAAACTGTTTCCCAGCTAAGAAATGTGGATGATATATAGAAATTAATTAG
The DNA here is from genome assembly GCF_950295315.1 of Erinaceus europaeus. Lineage (NCBI taxonomy): Eukaryota > Metazoa > Chordata > Mammalia > Eulipotyphla > Erinaceidae > Erinaceus > Erinaceus europaeus. Next base: position 88,612,772 of record NC_080172.1, read on the forward strand.
AAATATAGGGTTTATAGTTAACAGTATTTATATACTTTTCTCATATTTGAACTGCACTGATCCAGCTTTCTAGTCCTATTCCCAACTCTGACACCATCTTCCCAGACAATACTTTAGCCTACCTGAATGTTAGCTGTGAGGCTCAGGCAAAAATTAGTAAAGTCATGGCCCCTTGGAATATACCTAAAATAGTTTTCCTAGCTTCTTCCAACATGAGAACCCCAAATATCACCTGATATATTTTTACTTTTAGGTTCCTGACTACCAAACAATTTGTTTTGCTTTATATCTTAATGCTTTTCAGCCACCAAGTTGCAGATGCTACCATGATGCCAACCTGACTTCCCTGGGCAGACAACCTCACCAATGTACCCTGTAGCCCCACTTCCCCAGAGCCCTATGGCATTAGGAAAAGAGAAATAGGCTCAAGGTATGAATCAACCTGTCAATGCCCATGTTCAGTGGAGAAGTTATTACAGAAACCAAACCTCCCATCTTCAGCACCCCATAAAATTATCTTTGTTCCATACTCCCAGAGGAATAAAGAGTAGGGAAGCTTCTAATGGAGGGGATGGGATATGGAACTCTGTTAGTGGGAATTGTATGGAACTGTACCCCTCCTATCCCATAGTCTTGTCAATCACTATTAAATCACTAATAAAAATATTTATATATTTTATATGAGTATTAAGTATAAAGTCAAACTCATATTATTAATCTAATAGTACTATAAAGAAGACAGGAGTGGAGACTAAATTGTGATTCACCATAGCTAAAGCATTAAGTAATAGGACCCTGATCAGGATGATAGCAAGACAAATGGAAAGAAAAGAACAAGGAGAAAAATTTTATTCTAAAATAACTTGGTGACAGATGTTTATATAACATGAGATTAAAAGCAAAGGAAAAAGTAAAGATTTCACAAATATAAAAATCTGGTTGTCAGAGAAAAAACTTTACCTTTTATTTGTTTATTCAAGAAGTGTTATCATTAAATGATTATTTACTGAGTGTAAACTGTTTTTCTTGCACTATGAAAGATGAAAGCAGTTCAGTGGGGCTTAGTCTTCTGAGGAATAGAAATATCAATCCAATAACCAACATATGGATTATACATGGGATAAACACTATAAATAGATACTATAAATAAACACTATAAATAGATATAAATGAATAACTATAGATAGAAGTTGTACAAATAACCATATATATTCATACTCTAGAGACTAAGGTGGGTATTAACTGAATAACCAAATTAAAAATATATGGAGTTATTAAATCTCATTGAACCAGCAAAGAAAATAGAGAACATGAACATGAATATCATGTTAATTCAGAAAATGATAGAAAACTGAAGACCCCACCAATGTGTCCTGGAGCTCTGCTTCCCCAGAGACCCACCCTACTAGGGAAAGAGAGAGGCAGACTGGGAGTATGGACCAACCAGTCAACGCCCATGTTCAGCGGAGAAGCAATTACAGAAGCCAGACCTTCTACCTTCTGCAAGCCACAATGACCCTGGGTCCATGCTCCCAGAGGGATAGAGAATGGGAAAGCTATCAGGGGAGGGGGTGGGAAATGGAGATTGGGTGGTGGGAATTGTGTGGAATTGTACCCCTCCTACCCTATGGTTTTGTTAATTAATCCTTTCTTAAATTAAAAAAAAATAAATAAATAAAAGAAAGAAAATATATTCCAGGGAGTAAGGAGGGTAAGAATTCAGGTTTGGGTAAATAATAAAGTCCTTTCTGGACAAGTACAGTTGCTGTGTCTTTGAGATATCCAACTGGAAACGTTGAGTGGGAAGATAGAAATATTAGTCTGACACTCAGTGAAACAGACTACGCTGCAACTCTAAAAACAGAACTCTGAAGAAAACATAATGACTCATCAGTATAAATGATATCCAGTAGGAAGAAAAAAATTATGAGAAATTTAACAGAACTTAGAGTGAACTTTCAAAATCTGTAATGGTTAAAAGTCAAGGAAGCTATGGTAACTTCAAAAACTAAGAAGTTGAGTGTTAGGAAGGAAGAAAATGAGGAGATTGTGGTGAATAAGAATGAAAATACTATTTCATGATGGGTGTGGTGAAAGTATTAAATGTCTCTTAGTGAACAGAGTTGAAGCTTAAAAAACACCCCCTACAGATTTTAGTTATATGACTGCTATCTGTGGCCTTGATGAGAATAGTTCAAGAAGAAGAGAAGGAATTAAAGTTAAATTATTGTCAAGTATGAGCTGAGTGGGAGGTGAGAAACTAGAGTGGGGTATAGATAGTCTCATTGGAAACATTTGTCAGCTAATAGACTATAATACAAACAATTTTTAAAAAATGTTTAATTTTTAATTGATGGAACAGAGAGATTGAGAAGTAAGAGAAAGATAAGGAGAGAGACAGAGATGCACCTACAGCACTGTTTCACTGCTTCTAAAGCTTCCTTCCTAAAGATGGGTACCAGGGGCTTAAATCCAGTCCTTGAGGATGGTAACATTTGTGCTTAACCAGATGCACCATTTCCCAGCCCCAATAAAATCAACTTTCTGAAAGGAAGAATACGGGATTGTTGCCATTAGTTATGAGAGGATGTATTTGTCTACTATTTTTTATGCTAGAAGTTTTTAATACATAATTACATTCCAAAGTGGATATAATTAGATCTTTAAAAAATTGCAAAAAATAAATTTAAAAACTGAAAAATAATTGTGATTTTTACTCTATGTTTTACTGAATTATAAGATTTAAGGGATCTTATTTCAAACATATATGTGGTAGGTGTAAGCTATCAAACCCTCCACTAAAGTCTTTTTTTTAATTGGGGGATTACTAGTTTATAGAGTAGTCTCTAATACATAAGCACAGCTTCTCATCTCTCTTGATTGGAGTCTAGGAGACACACCATGATCCTAATGTCCCTTCTTCCTATCCCACTTCCTTCCTTCCCAAGAGTCCTTTGGTTTGGTGCAATTTGCCACACCCAGTCCAAGTTACATCCTTGTTTTTCTCCATGGTGTTTAGTCTTAGGTTTCATGTATAAGTGAGATCATTCAGTGTTAGTATTTCTCTTTCTAGCCTGATTTACCCAGCATAATGCCTTCAAGTTCTGATCACAATTTTGCAAAAGAGATTCCAGCATCATTTTTAACAGCTGCAAAATACTCCTTTGTGTACATATGCCACAACTTCTTATTCATTTGTGGTTGGGCATCTAGATGGACTTTTTTTTCTTTTTGGTGAATTCAGACTGCTGAAATTTAGTGAGATTATAGCTATAAATGAATTAACATTTGTCTATGTGAATCCTAACTTGAGTTTTGGTTTATCTCTTGTAGAACAGTATTTCCATTCCTTTCAAACAAAGTTTCTTTAGTAGTCCTTTCAGGACTAGGTTAGAGGTGATTAGGTCCTTTAACATTTTTTTTTTATCAGAAAAGCTCTTTATTCCCCCCTTCAAGTTCAAGAGCCTTGTAAGGCAGCGGGGTTTTTTTGTCTGTTTGTTTTTGTTGTTGTTTTGATTTGTTTTTTGTTTTTTTCTGGAAGACTTTTTTAAATCAACACTTTATTATATTCTTCCATGTTTTATTCAGTAGATTACCTTCATTTTAAAAGGTTTCTTTTTCATTTGTCTCATTTATTTTTTTTTTTACTATTTGGGTTTTAAAGTTATTTTTCTGTGTTTGTTCATCTGTTTTATTTTATTTTTTTTATTTAAGAAAGTATAAATTTAAAAAAACATAGGGTAGGAGGGGTACAATTCCCACCACCCATTCTCCATATCCCACCCCCCTCCACTGATAGCCCTCCCATTCTCCATCCCTCTGGGAGCATGGACCCAGGGTCTTTGTGGGTTGCAGAAGGTAGAAGGTCTGGCTTCTGTAATTGCTTCCCCGCTGAACATGGGTGTTGACTGGTCAGTCCATACTCCCAGTCTGCCTCTCTCTTTGCCTAGTAGGGTGGGTCTCTGGGGAAGCAGAGCTCCAGGACACATTGGTGGGGTTTTAAGTCGAGGGAAGCCTGGCCGGCATCCTGATGACATCTGGAACGTGGTGATTGAAGAGAGAGTTAAAATATGAAGCCAAAAAAATTGTTGAGCAATCATGGACCCAAAGCTTGGAACAGTGGAGAGGAAGTATTAGGGGGATACTCACTGCAAACTCTAGTGTACTTCTGCTTTCAGGTATATATTCTGCGGTAGTTTATGGATACGTCTGAACATATGCTCTCTCTCACAGAAACTGGTGTCTATCTAGGTTATGGGACTTTGTTAGAAAGTGAACCGCCAGAGATGGAATTAGAGTATACTATGAAAGCAAAGGTCTCACCTGAGTAATGAAGCTGAAGGGTTGTCATTACAAACGTGGAGTCTCTGGACACAGTCTGAAGTGAAGAATGTTGAGGTGCCAATCGTTGTGTTGTTTAGGTGGTGATCGGCAGATGCAATATTATTTGATATGGATTGGGAGAGGCATACGGAAAAGTGGGCCCTATCCAAGAGTTCCAGGACTGGGGGAAGAAGAGGCTCTATAGTGGAGATGTGAGGTTCCTGCTGTCTTAGGGTTCAAAAAGACAATCGATAGTTAATGTTATCATCACATTATTTGGTAATTGGGTTAACTTTGAAAAGTCCTTTTGTTAGGGTTTGCTGTACAGTACCCAGTCTTGTATATAGCTGTGCTATTGGTTGCTTCTGATCTACTTGGTCTAGGCTTTTGAGAGAGTCTGCAAATTAATTACACAGCCTATATACTGAAAAGATTCAGTCTGTGTTTTGAAAAACTTCGAGACATACAATTAATTTTCCCCGTCTCGTATTAATTAACTAGTGATGTATAAGACTACATTTTACTAGGAGTGTACATAAACACCATTCCCACCACCAAAAGACTGTGACCCATCCCTCAGGCCACTCCCACCCCCCACTGGCCCAGGAAGCTGCATGTCTACCCCTCACCTCAGGGTTATTACTTCTGTGCCCTACTTACAATTAGGTCAGGTCCTGCTTTTAGTTTCCCTTTCAGATCTTTTTACTCAACTTCTGTTGATGAGTGGGATCATCCCATACTCATTTTTATCTTTCTGACTTAGCACACTTAGCAGAATACCTTCTAGCTCTGTCCAAGATGGGTCAGAGAAGGTGGGTTCATTGTTCTTGATATCTGCATAGTATTCCATTGTGTATATATACCACAGCTTTCTCATCCACTCATCTGTTGTTGGGCACCTGGGTTGCTTCCAGGTTTTAGCTATTATGAATTGTGCTGCTGTGAACATAGGAGTACACACCTCTTTTTTGCTGGGTGTTTTGGAGTCCTTGAGGTATAACCCCAGGAGAGGAATTACTGGATCATATGGAAGGTCCATGTCTAGACTTCTGAGAGTTTTCCAGACTGCTCTCCACAGAAGCTGGACCAATTTACATTCCCACCAGCAATGTAAAAGGGTTCCTCTGTCCCCACAACCTCTCCAGCATTTGTTGCTGCTGTCTTCTTTGATGTATGCCATTCTTACAGGAGTGAGGTGGTATCTTAGTGTTGTCTTAATTTGCATTTCTCTGATAATCAGTGACCTAGAGCAGTTTTTCATATGTTTTCATATGCCTTTTGGATCTCCTCTGTAGTGAATGTTTTGTTCATATCCTCTGCCCATTTTTGGATGGGGACATTTGCTTTTTTGGTGCTAAGTTTGCTGAGCTCTTTATATATTTTGGTGATTAGTTTCTTGTCTGATGTATGGCATGTGAAGATCTTCTATTCTGTGAGGGGTCTCTTTGTTTGTTTAATAGTTTCTTTGGATGTGCAGAAGCTTTTCAATTTGATATAGTTCCATTGGTTTGTTTCTGCTTTAGTCTTTCTTGCAATTGGGTTTGATTCATCAAAGATGTCCTTGAGGTGTAGGTGGGAAAGTGTTTTACAATGTTTTCCTCTAAGTATTTGATTGTTTCTAGTCTGACATTTATGTCTTTGATCCATTTGGAGTTGATTTTTGTTTCTGGTGAGATAAAGTGGTTCAATTTCATTCTTCTGCATTTTACAACCCAGTTTTCCCAGCACCATTTATTGAAGAGAGCCTCCTTCTTCCATTTAATTCTTTGGGCCCCCTTATCAAAGATTAGATGCCCATAGGTGTTGGGATTTATTTCTGGGCTTTCAATTCTGTTCCACTGGTCTGTGTGCCTATTTTTGTTCCAGTACCATGCTGTTTTGATGATGATGGCTTTATAATATAGTTTAAGGTCTGGGAGTGTGATGCCTCCATTTCTGTTTCTTTTCCTCAAGATGGTTTTGGCAATTCTAGGTGTTTTCAAGTTCCAGATAAATGATTGTAGTGTTTTTTCTATTCTCTTAAAGAAGCTTGGTGGAACTTTGATGGGTATTGCATTAAATTTGTATATGGCTCTGGGGAGAATATTCATTTTGATGATATTTATTCTTCGAATCCACGAGCATGGGATATCTTTCCATTTCTTGGTATCAGTTTCTATTTCCTTGAGCAGCAACTCATAGTTTTCAGTATATAAGTCTTTCACTTCTTTGGTCAACTTTATTCCTAGGTATTTGATTGATTTTGCTGAAACAGTAAATGGGAGTGATTTCTGGATGTCTTCTTCTTCAGATTTAGTGTTTGCATAAAGAAATGCCACTGATTTTTGTACATAGATTTTGTAACCTAATACCTTGCTATATTGCCTAATAACTTCCCGTAGTTTTCTGCTGGATTCTTCAGGTTTTTCTATGTATACTATCATATCATCTGCAAATAGTGTGAGCTTGACTTCTTCCCTTCCAATCTGTATTCCTTTCTTTGATATCTTTCTCTTGCCTGATTGCTATGGCAAGAACTTCCAATACTATGTTGAAGAGTGATGGTGACAGTGGACAGCCCTGTCTAGTCCCCAATCTGAAGGGGAATGCTTTCAGCTTCTGTCCATTGAGTATGATTTTGGCTGTAGGTTTGCTATATATAGACTCCACTATCTTGAGGAATTTCCCATCTATTCCCATTTTTTTGTAGAGTTTTGAGCATGAATGGGTGTTGGATGTTGTCAAAGGCTTTCTCTGCATCTATTAAGATAATCGTGTGGTTTTTGGCTTTGCTTTTATTGATTGATGTGGTGAATGCATTGATTGACTTATGGATTTTGAACCAGCCTTGCATTCCTGGGATGAATCCCATTGGGTCTTGATGAACAATCTTTTTGATATGTTGCTGTATCCGGTTGGCCAAGATCTTGCTTAATATTTTGGCAGCTATGTTCATCAGAGATATTGGTCTGTAGTTTTCCTTTTTTGTTCTGTCCTTATCAGCTTTTGGTATCAGGGTGATGTTGGCTTCATAGAAGGTGGAAGGGAGTATTCCTGTTTCTTCAATCTTATGGAAAAGCTTCAGAAGTATGGGTACTAACTGTTTCCTGAAAGTTTTCTAGAATTCGTTTTTGAAGCCATCTGGTCCAGGACTTTTGTTGTTGGGGAGGTTCTTTTTTTTTTTTTTTTCCTTTTTTTTTTTAATTTTTTTTTTTATTAAGAAAGGATTAATTAACAAAACCATAGGGTAGGAGGGGTACAACTCCACACAATTCCCACCGCCCAATCTCCATATCCCACCCCCTCCCCCGATAGCTTTCCCATTCTCTATCCCTCTGGGAGCATGGACCCAGGGTCATTGAGGGTTGCAGAAGGTAGAAGGTCTGGCTTCTGTAATTGCTTCCTCGCTGAACATGGGCGTTGACTGGTCGGTCCACTGTCCCAGTCTGCCTCTCTCTTTCCCTAGTAGGATGGGTCTCTGGGGAAGCTGAGCTCCAGGACACATTGGTGGTGTCTTCAATCCAGGGAAGTCTGGCTGTCATCCTGATGACACCTGGAACCTGGTGACTGAAAAGAGAGTTAACATACAAAGCCAAACAAATTGTTGAGCAATCATGGACCCAAAGCTTGGAAAAGTGGAGAGGAAGTATTAGGGAGGTACTCACTGCAAACTCTAGTATACTTCTGCTTTCTTACTTTGGTGCCATACTCCAAACTCAGTCAATTTCTGCTTTGCATTTCTACTTCTTCTTCCTTTTTTTTTTTTCCATGCATAACATTCCCCAGATTCCCATTTAGCAATACAACCCCCACTATTTCATTCATCATTTTTCATGGACCTGTATTCTCCCCACCCACCCACCCACCCCAGAGTCTTTTACTTTGGTGTAATACTCCAATTCCATTTTAGGTTCGACTTGTGTTTTCTTTTCTAATCTTGTTTTTCAACTTCGGCCTGAGAGTGAGATCATCCCATATTCATCCTTCTGTTTCTGACTTATTTCACTCAACATGATTTTTTCAAGGTCCATCCAAGATCGGCTGAAAACGGTGAAGTCACCATTTTTTACAGCTGAGTAGTATTCCATTGTGTATATATACCACAACTTGGGAGGTTCTTAATAACTGTTTCAATTTCTTTGTCTGTGATTGGTGCATTTAGATTTTGTAGTTCTTCTTGGTTCAGTTTTGGAAGGGCATATGCTTCTAGGAATTGTTCCATTTCTTCCAGATTCTCTAGCTTGGTGGCGTATAGTTCTTTATAGAAGTTTCTCAGGATTCTCTGGATTTCTGTGGTGTCAGTTGTGATATGTCCTCCATCGTTTACAATTCTATTAATTTGAGTCTTCTCTCTTTTTTGTTTGGTGAGTCTGGCTAGGGGTTTGTCAATTTTGTTTAATCTTTCAAAGAACCAACATTTGGCTTCGTTGATCTTTTGTATGGTTCTTTTATTTTTGATGTTGTTTATTTCTGCTCTAACTTTAGTGATTTCTGACCTTCTGGTTGCTTTAGGGTTCCTTTGTTCCTCTTCCTCTAAGTCCTTGAGGTGTGCCGTAAGGTCGTTCATTTGAGCTTCTTCTTGGTGTTTAATATGTGATTGTATGGCTATAGGTTTCCCTCTCAGTACTGCTTTAGCTGTGTCCCAAATATTTTGATAGGTTTTGTCTTCATTTTCATTTGTTTCCTGGAACATTTGAATTTCCTGTTTGAGGAATCTCTGACCCAGTGGTTCTTAAGGAGTATGTTGTTTAGTTTCCAAATTCTGTGACTTTTAATAATTTTCTGTCTGTTGTTAAATGTTAGTTTTACTCCACTGTGGTCTGAGAAGGTACTAGGGATGATTTCAATGTTCTTGAATTTATTGATGATGTCTTTGTGGCCTAACATATGGTCTATCCTTGAGTATGTGTTATGTGGATTTGAAAAGAAGGTGTATTCCAGTTTTTTGGGGTGAAGGACTCTGATAATGTCCAAGAGGTCTAGTCTATCAATCTCTTCATTCAATTCTCTTGTATCTTTGTTGATTTTCTGCTTTGTTGATCTGTCTAAGTGTGAGAATGGTGTATTGAAGTCTCCCACTATTATTGTATTACTATTGATGTATGTTTGAAATTCTTTCAGTAAGTGCTTGACGTATTTAGATGATCCCTTATTGGGTGCATAGATATTAATAATTGTTAAGTCTTCTTGGCTGATTGATCCTCTAATCATTATGTAATGTCCTTGCCTATCTTTTATTACTTTATTTAATTTAAAATCTATTGTGTCTGAGATGAGAATGGCTGTTCCTGCCCTTTTTTGTGGTCCGTTAGCCTGTATGATAGTTTTCCATCCTTTCACTTTAAGTCTGTATTTATCTTGTTGTGTCAGATGGGATTCTTGCAAGCAGCATGTTGCTGGATTATGTTTTCTGATCCATCCCCCAACTCTGTGCCTTTTGATGGGTGAGTTTAAGCCATTGACATTTATTGATATTATGGATTTAATGTATTGTATTGCCATTGTTCAAAACATTTTTTTTGTTTTCTATGATATATTGCTAGTATTGTAGTGATGTTCTTGTTTATAAGAGGTATTTTAGAACCTCTTTCAGGCCCGGCTTGGTGATGGTTGCCTCCTTTAACTGTTGTTTGTCTAAGAAGGTTTTGATCCCTCCATCTAGTTTGAATGAAAGTCTAGCAGGATATATTATCCTTGGTTGAAACCCTTTTTCATTCAGGGCTCAATAGCTATCTTGCCATTCTCTTCTGGCTTTTAGAGTTTGAGTGAAGAAGTCTGCAGATAATCTTATGGGTTTTCCCTTGTATGTGACTTTTGGTTTCTCTCTTGCAGCCTTTAGGATCCTTTCTTTATCCTTACTTCTTCTCATTGTGACTATGATGTGTCTTGGTGTCTTCAGGTCTGGGTTGATTCTGTTTGGTACTCTCTGGGCCTCTTGAATCTTGATGTCCTTTCTGTTATTCAGGTCTTGGAAGTTTTCTTCTATTATTTCCTCTAGAATTTTTGCTTCCCCTTCCTCTCTTTCTTCCTCTGGCAGGCCAATTATACGAATGTTACTTCTTTTGAGATCATCCCATATGTCTCTGTTGTTGTTTTCAGTGTCTCTCAATCTCTTTTTAGCTCTTTCACCTCTTTCTTCATTTTCTCTAACTCATCCTCTGTCTGACTAATTCTGTTTTCTGCTTCTGTTAGTCTGATTTCCCTTGCCTCAGCTTCTTTCTTCATTACAGCTATTTCAGCTTTCAGTTCTCTAATTGCCTCAAGATAATCAGTATTTTCCTTGGGGGTCTCAACTGTTGTTTCCCTAATACTGCCATTCCTTTCCTCCAATGTTGTTTTCATTTCTGTGATTAATAAGTTTATTATTGCTTGCATACTTTTCTTATCTATGGTTACTTCTGGCTGATTTGTCGTTTCTTCTGGGCTCTTGTCTTCATTCATTGGAGTAGCAGTTTTATTTGTTTTTGATCTACCCATTTTTTTATTTATGTGTTTCTTTTTTTTATGCTCTGTTGTTCCTCAGTTGTTGTGTCTTGAGTACAAGCAACACTGTACTAAATACCTTTATGACAACTACACTCACCAACTTCAGGAATTACAGTAGCAACTAAAGCAATTATTGAAGCAGTTTAATCACTACCAGTTAGCCAAACAATGTCTCCAGTCCGTGAAAGAATAGTAACCAAATCCCAGTGAAGAAGAAAGCGAAAAAAAAAAAAAAGCAGGGATAGCAAGAATAGATAGTTATGTAAATCTGCTATCCACTGTATATTCTAGGTGTAACAAGAGCGGAAAGGGAACTAGAGCAGAGATACACACATAGAGAGTCCACTCTGAGTCAGAATTCTTCCCCAAAATAATTCCCAAATGTGTATCAGTGAATTCAAAAAAGCACACTGTTTGGTGGTGTGGGGCCTGGGTTCTGTGGCTTTGGGAGCTGTAGGATTAAGGAAGAAAGGATAACAAGAATGAGAAAAAGAATAAAAAAAGAAAGAGAAAAAAAAGAAAAAGATAATAAAATGAACAGTCATAAATGAGCGGTGAAAGGAAATAGTTTTTAAATTAATTTATTTATTTTTCATTATTTAATTAGCTATGTGGGGTGAGGTGGGGGGGGTTGGCTACTTAGAAAGAAGAAAGAGCCAGAGGTTTCATAAGGGTATAGACTTAGAGTGAATGATACTCCCTGGTGGGACAGGAATTTGGTAAAGACAGAAGCTCAGCAGGGGATTCTGCTAGGAGCTTGTCCCCCGGGACTGGTTAGGGGGGGGGGGGTCGGGGGGGAGGAGAGGTGGTGTGCTTAATAATTAAAAGGAAAAATATTTTTTGTTCCCTTTTTTTCTACTCTAATTCTTAACCCAAATTAAGTTATAGTCACCTCCTTGGTGTTACTGCTAGGACCCCTTATTGACTGGCCTACTAAGGGCAGAAAATCCTACCGTTTCCAGAAGATGTGATCAGAGCTCAAGCCACTAGCAGCTTCTCAGTCCGCCATCTTCAGGGAACCCCATGTTTGTTCATTTGTACCTAAATTTTTCATGTAGTCTTTAAGTAAGAATTTTCTTTTTAAGAGATTTCTTTATTTTTATAAGAAACTTAAACCAGAGTATTGCTCTGTTATACTGATGCCAGGAATCAAATGAAGTGCAAAGAATGTATTTTACCTGCTGAGCTAACTTCCCAACTGTAAAGGTTCTTAAGCTTAGTGTTTGTTTCTTCTATCATTTTCTTAGGTCTCTTCATCCATGTCCCCTCACAGTTTGTTGGTTGATATTTTACTTTGCTCAAGCTTCAAGGGGACTTGCTTCCTGAGAATTATTCTCTTGATGTGTTGTTGGATTCAATTTGTCAAGATCTTGTTCAGGATCTTTGCATCAGTGCTATTAAGAGTATAGGTTTATGATTTTCTTTCCTAGTAGGATCCTTTCCTGCTTTGGGGATCAAAGTGATGTTCACCTCATAGAATATATTTGGTAGTGTTTGCCCTTCTACAATTTTCTGGAATAGTTTGAGGAGAATAGGTGTTGGTTCTTCTTTGAAAGTCTTGTAGAATTTGTTAATAAAACCATCTGGGCCTGGGATTTTATTCTTATTTTTGATGACTCACTATTTTTAAACCAGTGATTGACTTGTTTAAGCTATCTACTTCCTCTTGGATTAGGTTCAGCAGGTGGTATGAGTCTATAAATTCACCCACTTCTTCTAAGTTGTCCAATTTGTTCCCATAGATATGATCATAATATTCACATATGATTCTTTGTATATCCCCATTTTCAATTATGATTCCAACTCTCTTGTTCCTGATTGTTTATTTTTTATTGTTATTTATAAAAAGGAAACACTGACAAAAGCCGTAGGATAAGAGGGGCAAAACTCCACACAATTCCCACCACCAGATCTCCATATCCCATCCCCTCCTCTTATAGTTTTCCTATTCTTTATCCATCTGGGAGTCTGGACCCACGGACATTACAGTGTGCAGAAGCTGGGAGGTCTGGCTTCTGTAATTGCCTCCCTGCTGAACATGGGTGTTGAGAGGTCTATCCATACTCCCAGCCTTTCTCTCTCTTTGCCTAGTGAGGTGGGGTTCTGGAGAAGTGGGGGCTTCAGGACTCATAGATGAGGTCATTTGCCCAGTTGGCATCATGGTAACATCTGAAACCTGGTGGCTGAAAAAAGAGTTAACATATAGAGCCAAAGAAATTATTGACTAATCATGAACCTGAAGGCTGGAATAGTTCATATGAAGAGTTGGGGGGTTTCCCTTTTGTAGATAGTTAGTAGTTCAATTTTAGTTATATTCCAAAGAGCCCATGACTATACTATTTTTTTCCTGAGCCTCATATCTGATATGCAGGTAGATCCAAGTTATTGTCTGAGATGATGTCATGGCTGGAAAAAGGACCAGAAAGCTGGATCTGGAAAGACAGTAGCTCCTAAATATGGAAAAGTTATATAAATATTGTTGACTGTAAACCCCATCGATTTGATTTGATCTGGGGCCCATCATCAGCTTAGAAGCCTAAGTGACCTCTGCATCCCTGTATATCTGAGCTCACATTCTGTGGTCATGAGTAGGAGCTTTCCAATCTGCCCCAATTTCAGGACCCATCTTCCTCAGGTGGAATATAGAGTATGTTGTCCAGCCTCTCTTTGGAGGATGGAAAATTCTCTACCTTTGTTGATCCATGTTGAGGGAAAATCCTATGGGGGATCACAAAGGGGTACATTGAGTTTCTGCTGATAGAGATGATCCGTAACAATGAAGAGAGATATCAATTCAAGGTCTAGGCCCATCATGTCTGTTTAGGAAGGAATCTCAGGATTCCCCGACTAGGGCCCCAGCTGATGGGGTGGCCTGATAGTAACTAAAGAGTCATCATTAAAGTGTGTCAGTCTCTTGCCCTTATTCAGCTTTTTCAGTCCTTGCTTTGATAAGGTTAACTTTGGAGTGACTGAGGGAAGTATAATACGAAGTAGGTGAGGAGGGTATCTCAGTCTAAGTACAGACTATTTCAATAGGAACTTTATGCTTTCTTTTTAGGTCTTTCTACTTGCTCGCTACATATACTGACTCACTGCAGAGTATTGTGCATTTTTGCTTTCAGGTATGAATTTTCCCTAATTTATAGATACATGTGAACATATGCCCCATCTCATTGGACCTGCTATATCTAGGTTTTGAGACTTTGTTAGGAAGTGAACCACCTGAGATGGAATTAGAGAACCCTATGAACAGAAATGTCTCACCTGAGTAACGAGGCTGAAGGGTTGACATTCCACACCTGACATCTCTGGACAGTCTGAAGTGAAGCATGCTGAGGTGGCACTCATTGCATTGATTAGGTTGGGATCAGCAGATGCAGTATCATTTAGTATGAACTGAGAGAAGCATGCAGGAAAGTGAACCCCACCTTAGAGGTTCCAGGACTGGTGGAAATAAAGGCTCTATAGAGGAAGCGGGAGGCTCTTGCTGTCTTGGGGTTTAAGAAGGCAATTGATAGTTATTGCTGTAATCAAATTATTTGACAATTGGGTTAACTTTGAAACTCCCTTTGCTTGGGTTTGATGATATACAACATCACCATAATTTATGTCCTTTATTATTTGTAGAGCTGTGTCTTATGGAGTAATGCAACTGGTTGCTTCTGTTCTTCCTGGTCTAAGCTTTTGAGAGTCAACATTTCAAAGACTCAGCCTATTGTCTGTACATTAAAAAGTTTGAGCATTCAATCAATTTTTCCCCTCTCATACTAATTAAATAGTGATTTATATGACTACATGTTAATAGGAATGTACATAAACACCATTCTCACTACCAAAAGACTGTGTCCTATCCCATCTTCCCCCCTCACCCCCCAGTGAAGCCAAACATCCACCCTCACAGTCAACCCAAGATTTTTACTTTGGTGCCCTACTCCAATTCATGATTGTCTTTATCACAGTTTTCTCTCTTTTTTCTCTTTGTCAATCTAACTAGTAGTTTAGCTGCTTTATTCTTTCAAATAACTAGCTCTTGGTTTCATTAGTCTTTTGAATCATCTTTTTTGATTCAATTTCATTAATCTCTGCTCTGATGTTTTTGTATTTCCTGCTGAGTTTTGGGTCTCTTTGTTGCTCTTTTTCTAATTGATTTAGTTATGATGTTAGGTAGCTTAATTGAGATCTTTGTTGTAATATGGGCTTGTCTTACTATAAAATTCCCTCTTAGGACCGCTTCTGCTACATCCCACAGGGTCTGGTAATTGGTCTCTTCATTTTCATTGTTCTCTAAGTAAATTTCAGTTTCTCTTTTATTTTCTTCAGTGCTTAGTTATTCAGAAGTATATTGTTGATTCTCCATAGCTTGGGTGTATTTCTGTTTCTTTTTGTGGTTTATTTACAACCTCACCACCCCGTGGTCAGAAAAGATACTTTTTATGATTTCAATGTTCATGAATTACTAAGACCTTCTTTGAGTCCCAGTGTATGGTTGATTCTTGAGAATGTTCCATATACACTTGAACAGAATGTGTATTATTTTTTGGAAGGATGAAATGTTCTGAATATATGTGTTTAGTCCATCTCATCTATGACTTCATTTAAGGTCTCTATATCCATGTTGATAATTTTTGCTTGGTGATCTTCCCCTTGCTATATGAGTGGTGTGTTGAGGTCTCCAACTAATACTGTGTTGGTATGCTTCTAAAAATCCCTTCTGTTTCATTAGTTTAATACCCCTTGCTAACACTATTCTATTTACATAACCACTTCATTCTATTTACATAACCACTGTTAACAAGCACCACCCTCCCTCCAGGGCATTGGTGGTTCAGTGGTAGAAGTCTTGCCTGCTCCGCCCCCTCTCATTGTCATACCCTGATTTTCACCAGTCACTTTTCTCTCCATCCTCTCTGCGTCACATCCTGTTCTCACCCTACTGGGATAGTATATTTATAAGGACAAGATTGTTTGTAGTTTTTAGGTTAGCTTAGCTTGGTATGGATTGCGCTGCATCCTGCATGAATAAAGAGATCCTGCGTACAGCTCAACCATGAGTCCCTGGTCATCTGTTACCCGCCCGTGAAGCCAGCCCGGAGAAAACAACATATGGCGCCTATAACGTGGGACTGGACCTGCGCAACTCCCAGATAAGTGAAGACTTTGCCTACCTATGCACTATGGTCTTCTCTTCTGATTACGAAGAGGTTTGCTAAAGCCTCTACTGTTTCATCATGAGACAGTTACTCTGTCTCTGGAACGTTTTGCTCTGGGCCACATTTTGTTTCCCTGACCGGGAACTTTGGTTTCTTGTGACCCTAATCATAGAGCTTGGAAGATGCACAGAGATTTCTCCTTGGACTTTCTGGATTCCCTCACCCATGTTTCCCAAGGAGAAGGACTGCATTTTGCTCCGGGCCACAATTTGGTTCTTTATGACCGTGATCGTAGACGTTGGGATATGCATGGAGATTTCCACTGGGACTTTCTGGACTTCTTCTCGCATGTTTCCCAATGAGAAGGACTACTCTAATTTGAGGAGCTTTCTCCAGTAACCTGGCAGTCACCAAGAATGGAGACACATGGTTAGTTCTACTCTCCTGATTGGATTCTTTCTTCAATGGGAAGATGCTTTTAAAAGTAGATGCCTGAAGCAATCCAGCAGGAACAGTCAGAAGCACCCTAAATGGAATTTCGAGGAGCTTTTTGGACTAGGACGCCCTCCGGGGACTCTTGATGCTACATGGTGAGATCTGTTTCATAAGAGAGTGATTTGAATGACTGAATTTTTGTTTGACATTGACTTAAAAAAAATGCTGGACACAGCCATGATTTCTAGAGACATCCAGAAACAATCCAAAAAATTGTTTTTTCCCTCCTTTGACTTCTTTTTTACATCTTGGCATAAATCTGAAATGTTTAATTCTAAAAACTGTATGAGTTATAGGCAGGGCAGATAGTGCAATGATTATGTTAATTATTCTCATGCCTGAGGCTTCTACCATGGTTCTTCTGTTTACCTTTCCACATTTTATTGAGTTTAAACTGTTTAAACAACCTTAAAATCATACTAGAAAGGACTTCCAATTATAATGGAGTTATCAATTATAGTAAACTTCTAATCTGCTACAAGTTTTGTTTGACAAGTAAGTGAATTTCAGCTGTCAAGTCTTCACATGAAAAAGCATCTACTCAAATGGAATTCCTGGAAATCCATTTGGATCCTGTTCTTTGACATCGCCCACAAGATGGATTGACTACAACATACCCCCAAAAACCAATGATGTGACCTGGCACGACCTGAAGAAACAGATTCACAGACTCCAAAGATCACTCTCTACAGAAAAGCAGAATTCTGGTGGCCAACATTCCCCATTGAGACAGACATGCAGCATTTCATCCCTTGGCATTTTCTTCTGTGGTCAGCTACTTTGGACTGACACCTCCATCGGACTTACTGGTACACGCTGCTGTGTTTCTCAAAGACTAACTTCAGCCAATTGCCTTGAGACTTTATAGACCATGTCCCCTCGCCTGCAGGCTCTTTCCCCAGAGTCAGAAAACTCCCCTTCCTTATTAGGTTATGTCCACAGAGGTAGGAAATGCCCTTTGAGCCAAGAGATGCCCCCAGAGGCATGAAGCACTCCCAGAGGCAAGAAATGCCCTTTTGCCTGCTAGGCCTTGCCCTTTGAGGTAAGAAACGTTCCCCTTGGCATCACACTGGTTATTGCTGCTCGCCTATTTTGTTTTCCATGTTTTATGCCAGTTCTTTTGAAAACACCTGTACGATATAGGTTTCTGTTCACCCCACAATCCTGATACTATGGCCATTAGTTAAAAAGAAAGGGGGAATTGTTGGTATGCTTCTAAAAACCCCTTCTGTTTCATTAGTTTAATCCCCCCTGCTTAACACTATTCTATTTACATAACCACTTCATTCTATTAACATAACCGCTGTTAACAAGCACCACCCTCCCTCCAGGGCATTGGTGGTTCAGTGGTAGAATTCTTGCCTGCTCCGCCTCCTCTTCTTGTCATACCCTGATTTTCACCAGTCACTTTTCTCTCCACCCTCTCTGCGTCGCATCCTGTTCCCACCCTACTGGGCTAATATATTTATAAGGACAAAATTGTTTGTAGTTTTTAGTTTAGCTTAGCTTGGTATAGATTGTGCTGCGTCCTGCATGAATAAAAAGATACTGCATACGTACAGCTCAACCATGAGTCCCTGGTCGCCTGTTACCCGCCCATGAAGCCAGCCCGGCGAAAACAACAATACTGTGTTTCTGTTAGTGTCTCCTTTAAGGTCTGTAAGTACTTGAGTGCACACATGTTGGAAGCATATATATTGATTATGGTTATTGCTTTCTGTTGGATTGATCCTCTGACCAATATGTAGTGTTCATTCCTGTCACTTTTCACCTTCTTTGCCTGAAAGTCTAATTTATCTGATATTAGAATAGTTATCCCTGCTTTTGTGTTTGCATTATTGGCTTACAAAACCTTGTTCCAGCCTGCCACCCAGAGCTTCTATTCGTCTTTCTTTTGGATGTGAGTATCCTAGAGCCACAGAATAAATGGGTCTTACTTTTCAGTCCATTTATTCACTCTGAATCATTTGACTAGTGAATTTAAGACATTATCATTTAGGGTGAGTATTATAAATGTGGTTTGCTTATAGCCATTCTGATTTTTGTTTTGAGGTTGTTTCATCTTCTCTTTGACTCCATTCCTGTTGGTTTCTGTTTGTTGTTGTATGTGGATGATCTTATATAGTGATCTTTCCTACTGTACATATGTTAAAGAAATCCAGAACTTAAAAGCAAATTTGTGGTCTCAGACTCTCAGTCATTTCCTTTGCCAGTGCTAAGTGCGTGACTCCCCTCTGTGCAAGTCAACACTGTGAGTCACTGAAAGTCCTTTTATGTCAAATGTGCCCTCTACTGCTGCTTCTCACCCTGCTTCACCCCTAGCACTCACCCTAGCAAAGAATGCTAGATTGTAGTCAATAGAAACAGTGGATATCAGTTTGGTTTTTACTTTAGTGCCACCTCCCCTGCCATTCTATGCTATTAAACTTACATTCTACAGGGAGATTCTGAACTTTCCTGCAGCCACTATACCTCTGCATCTTGTCATCTTTAATCAAAGAATCATAGGCTCTGCCTTTCTGGATTGTAACATTTGTTTTTGCAAAAATCGATACCTACCAGAGTTCAAGAAGACATGCATTTGCTGTCAGAATCCTGCCTTGTTTTGGTCCAGATTTTACACCATTTGATGTTTGTGCAAATTGTTTGTACTTTAACACTGTAACTATATATTTTTTTTGCTTCATTTCAGTCAGAAGCTTCATATGATTTAAATAAAAAGAAAAAAATTCAGTACATGCTTCTCATATACTTGAGAAAGGAGAAAAAATAAAATTGACCCAGTCCTCTCATCTTAAATCAGAAGATTGTGTATATTAATTAAAACTACTAGAGTAATGTAGTACAGTGATAGTTATGCTTGAGATGATATGTTATTGTGATTCCTGAAATAACTTTTTAAAAGGCTAATAAACTGTAATTCCAGACAAGGAAATTCTTTTTTAAGAGGGGCACTTAAAGTGCACATAGAAAAGCAAAGAAGAAGATTTGCCTGTATGTAGAGGGAAACTGTTATTTTGCATCATTAAAAGTAAGAGAATTTCAGATGAATTACTTCTAACATGCTATCTGTGAACATTTAAAGTCATGTACCCTCTCATCTATCTGATTTTAAGGGCTTGTTCTAACACCACCTATTTCTTGTTACAAGGAGAAAGAAATTTCTGGCTGAAAGATTTTATCTTTTACAACCCATTTTCTCCCCCAACCTGACCTCAAAGTGAAGTCAAAATGACAAATTTGTGACATCAGAATATTTTTTTTTTTTCCTCCAGGAACAGACTCTGAAGCCATTAACACAGGATGGTGACTTCACTGCAGGATCACACAGAGCAGTTGGCTGGAGAGGAGAAAAGGAGCATTCTTATTCAAACACACATATATCTTCAATAATAACCAAAGGAAGTTAAGAAAATTACTGTCAAAGTTAATTGCATTTTGTATAAATGCCGTCTCCTTTCATGTTTGCCCCAACATGATCATTCTTCTTTGTTTAGTGGTGGTGCCCTTTTCTCCTTAGAGACCTTTAACAAAATCTCCTTTTGTATTTCATGTATCATTAAAATGACTTCAATGAGTAGGATGGTGGCATGCCTGATATTTATTTTTAATTATTTACATAAATAAAAAGAGGTATTTCTATTTTTATATGTGCTATAGCTCTGTTTTTACCAAGTAGATTTAGTACTTATTTTAGTACTACAGCATTAAGTAGGTAATACCTATTTAGTGTTTTTATCAGGCCAAAAGTGTTATGTTTAATCCAAATGAAATTTCCTAATTTAGTAATGATATATCAATAATTACTTTTCATATTTATGAATGGTGAGTGTAAGAACTAAAGTATAATTATGTTGTCTGCATTTGAGAGACAAGATTAGTACATATGACAAACTCAGCAATTTTGCAAAGTATTGTATGAATAATGTTAAGCAAGCAAGCAAGTCTATAAATACCAAGTGATCAGAATAGATTATCACAACTGTGAAGGTCTTGGGAATTGAGAGTATGGACAATGGTGTTGGGCAACTCAAGGCTTATCTCTTAGCATGGGAATCTCACCATTGCATGATATTGTTTGTTTACTTGCTTATTTTGTCATCATTAGGGCTTCATTGCCCAAGCTGACTTTTTCAGATAGGAAGAGAGTAACAAAGAAGAAGAGAGAGGTAGGAACACTGTAGCACTGAAGCTGCTACAATGCTCATGTGTAATACATCAAGAGCTGAAAGCTAGGTTACAGGCATGGCAAAGCAGGTGCACCATCAACTGAATTATCTCACCAATTCACATGACATTTTTTTTTAATTATCATGGCCAAGGAGGAGGACTGAGTGGTGGCTCATGTTGGGACATAAGCTTAATTAGCAGAATTGTTGGGGCCCGGATGTAATTAGCATAGGACTGATGTCAACCTGATGAGCAATGGTACAGATTTATGCAAACCCACAAGGGACTATGGGTTTATAGGAAGTGATTTAAGTGAGTGTCTGCCAGAAATTGCCCTCTATTTCCATTCTCTGTTCCTGCCCTTGGTTCCTGCTGTCTGTTCCTGTAGCCCTTGACTGTTCTTCTTCTCCCCAGGACCTGCCATGCTGCTTTCTTCAGAACCTGAACATATGTAGCTGAGCTCTGGTAACTAGTTTATAGAATCATGGTACCTGCCCATCATGATTTGACAATCTTTACCCTTTGGTCTATTTTTCTGTACCTAAATAACTTTGATGTAATAAAACTCCCATTTGAAAACCCCAGATAAGCCCCCGTGGAAGTTTTGTTTGTTTGTTTGTTTTTTAATTACTAATGGCTCAGCCAGTAAAGTGAGAAAGTTACCATGACCAAGGACCAGGGCTCATGTTTCCAATCCCCACCTGCAGGAAGAGAAGCCTCACAAGCAATGGAGCAGGCTGCAAATCTCTCTCTTTCTCTCTTCCTCCCTTCTCACTCTCTCACCCTATTTTTCTCTTTATCATAACAAAAGAGGGAGGGAAATGGCAACAGGAGTGGTGGTTTTATCTTACAGACATCAAGGGTCAGCAATTACCCTGGTAGGAAAAAATGTGATGTCCCTAATTAAGAAGCAGGAGACAATTATTCTTGCCTACTAGAGTACCTGTGAAAAGTCAAAGGCTACTTACAGAGAAAAGCAACAGAGTGCATCCAGCACTGGGAAAACTGTCAGTAAACATAAACACAAACATGAGTTGTGGTTTTCACTTGGAAAAGTCAGGCTTTAGGATTTTAAGCAAATGGATTTAGAGGGCAGACAATGTAAAGATAGAATTATTTTGAGAATCCTCAAAAGAGAGTCTTAAAGAGATATATATCATATATTTGAAGAGTATGAAGAAGATTATCCTATCTGAAATTAAATATTCATAGAAAAGAGTAAAGAAAAATGGGTTTATAGAGATAGATTGGGGTCAAGTTGTAGAAGATGTTGAATTTTTATTTTATTATTTATTTATCAAAGTTATTGAAAGCCAATTATTTGTCAGAGAGTGATCTGATAAAGAAGGATATAATAGCAAATGGAATAGATAAAGTCGTGATCACTCTGTAGCTTACATTGAGCTGAGGGAAGATATTGATGACTCGGAACAAGAACAAGGACATAAATAATGCAATATAACTTACATTTTTGGAAATGTTAATTTTATATTAATATTTATCCAAATATTAAGCATATTATATATTTATATAATATGCAGTAAATCACATGTTGATATTAATTATAAACATTAATCAGAAGAACTAAAAACAGACAAGGGCTAGAGGTTTTTGTAAAATGCTACAGAAATAACTCAGAAAACAATTAAGAAGAGATAACAGGTTGAGACCAAGGGCAGTGAAACTACAAAGAAAGATTTGAGAAAGATTGCAAAGGAAACAAGTTAAATATTGGAGATTCTTTGGATGTGAATAAAATAAAGTTCATGGGAGATTCTATTCTGAATTTAAATATAATAAAATATTCAAATGAAGACTCATCAGATAAATTCCATGGAAGTTTGTGGTGTTTTGTTCTGTTTTGTTTTGTTTTGTTTTGTTTTGTTTTGTTTTGTTTTGCTTGGTTTGGTTTGGTTTGGTTTGGTTTGGTTTGGTTTGGTTTGGTTTGGTTTGGTTTGGTTTTCTACATCTCAAACTGTTTTGATAGGATAATGATTGGAAGACGTAAATGAATAAAATCTTCAGAGATGTTCTAGGATATAAAAGAATAGTTGGAGAAAGATATTGCATTCTTGGACTTGCTAGAGAAGAATAAAAAATAAAGCAAAAGGGGGGGCAGGCAGGAGCGCAACAGGTTAAGTGCACATGGCACAAAGCACAAGGACTAGCTTAAAGGTCCCAGTTAGAGCCCCCAGCTCCCCACGTGCAGTCGGGGGGGTCACTTCACAGGCAGTGAAGCAGGTCTGCAGGTGTCTTTCTCTCCCCCTCTCTGTCTTCCCCTCCTCTCTCAATTTCTCTTTGTTCTATCCAACAACAATGATAGCAATAACAACAACAATAATAATAACAACAACAATAAACAAAGAGGACAATAAAAGGTAAAAAAATAACCTCCAGAAGCAGTGGGTTTATAGTCCAGCGATAACCCTGGAGGCAAAAATAAATGAATACATATAAATCAATAAAAATAAGTCTTAAAATAAATAAATAAATAAATAAAGCAAAATAAGATTAGAAGTGAGAATACACTTCAAAACATATTATTGTCATACAAGCCAGGGGAAAGGTTTGTGATTGAGGAAGCCGTCAGATGTGTTAAATGTACCAAAACATCAAGAAAAATGAGGACCAGTACAGGCCGGTTGATTTTGACAAATGAAGAAGTCATCTGAAATCATTTTAGTGAGTAATCTCACTGGGGTGGTGAAAGGAATCACTAGATTACAGGAAGTGGAGGCAGCAGATGGACCCCACTCATTCAATAAGTTTGCCATTAAAAGATAGAAGGAAGTTCAAGTGTCTCAAGCGACAAGCAAGTAAGTTAGTCACTCCTCTTTTCTATTTGAGATGTTAACTGCAAACTTCAAAAGCCATTTCAGAAGTGTTTGCTTTTGCTTACTGGGAAAAGTGAAAAGAAAAGACAAGTGGAAATGGTTGGCAGCAGATTCACCAAGATTACAGGACAAGAATGCATTTCCACAATGTCAACAAATTGCATTATCTTGGTAGTCACAGCGTGTAGCTGGTATTTTTTAAATATTTTTCATTTTTTATTAATAGTTTGTTACAAGGTGGTAAGGTTAAAATGTATAGTTTCACATGAGACCCACCACCAAAGTCCCATACCCCCACCCTTCTACCTCCCAAAGATAACCACCACAGTTCTCACAAGTCTCACAGTTTGCTTGCTTCTGTTTTGCTTGGATGTTTGTTTGTTTGCTTGTTTGGTTTTTGCAAGTTCATGTATATCAGATCTCTAGATTCCACATATGAGGGAAACCATATGGTGCTGTATTTCATCTCTTTACTTATTTCACTAAGCATAATCACCTCCGGCTCCATCCATTTTGCCCCGAAGGACATAATAGCATCTATTTTATTACAGTGTAATATTCCATGGAATATATATCCAATAACTTCTTTAACCAATCATCTGTCAATGGACATTTAGGCTGCTTCCGCTCTTTGGCTATTGTGAACAATGCTGTAGCTATTTATTATTATTATTGTTGTTGTTGTTATTTGCCTTTGAGGTTATTGCTGGGTCTCGGTGCCTGTACTATGAATCCACTGCTTCTAGAGGCTGTTTTTTTCCCTTTTGTTCCCTTTGTTTTTTATCGTTGTTGTTGTTGGATAGGGCAGAGAGAAATTGAGAATGGACTGGAAGACAGAAAGGGGGAAAGAAAGATAGACACCTGCAGACCTGCTTCACTGCTTGTGAAGCGACCTCCCCCCACCCCGCAGGTGAGGAATCAGGGGCTCAAACCTGGACCTTTAAGCCAGTCCTTGTACTTTACGCCACGTGCACTTAACCCACTGCGCAACCACCAGCCAGTAGCTAATATTTTTTTTAACAGTGTACAAATTTCAAAAGCCCTTAGCAGACAGGAGCCCTGTTTAATAGAGTTAACCAAGACATCTGTCTGTTATGTTTTGAAATGTCTCATGTGTACAGAATTCAAACAGAATGTCTCTCCCATTGTATACATCTTTATGAATGACTTCCCTTATCATCAAACATATTTCTTTCTTGAAGATCACAAAAAATACAGCCAATCTCTAATAAGTAGTTTTGAAACATTCCAACCCATTCTAATGTTTTTTCTTATATAAAAAGAGAGGGAGCGAGCATGTGATCACACACACACAAACACACATTGTTAGAAGAAATACAGCATACAATTGGCCAAGAGATATACTGCCAAAGGTATATATATCAACTAACAGACAATTATCATCCCCTTATGACAACCTCTATTACAATCATCAAAGAATTAAAATGCAATAAAGCTTAGGGTTAACTTAGATCTCATTTAAACCCTAGGTCAATCCTCTCCCAAACTTAAGCCCAGATCTCATAAGCCCAATAACAGTCTGAATATAATAAGACACTCAATTATTTAACAACTAGGAGAAAGTCTAACTTCATCGGTTAGAACTACAAAATGACCCTGGGTCCATGCTCCCAGAGGGATAGAGAATGGGAAAGCTATCAGGGGAGGGGGTGGGAAATGGAGATTGGGTGGTGGGAATTGTGTGGAATTGTACCCCTCCTACCTTATGGTTTTGTTAATTAATAATATCTTAAATAAAAAATAAATAAAAAAGAACTACAAAAGGTGAATAATAGCAAGAGATTGGTTTACTTTAATGATGGTCCTTTTGGTCAATATCAGGCAACCCCATTATCTGGGGCTCTAGTCATGGAATCCTGGGATTCCCACATAGATATGATAGCTCTAGTCTGCTAATAGATCCTTCTCTCTACCATCTCTGGTCATTTCCATCAGATATATCATCATAAGTCTTGTAGACCTTTACAGGACCTTGCCCTCAATGTAGAATAGCAATTGTAGGGACTTGCCCCATTCTTTGAAGGGAGGCTTGGTCAACCTACTTTGCCAATCTAGGAAGACTGGTCCTGAAACGAGTGCAACCTAGAGAATTCCTACTTGTGATCATAGACTGTAAGTTCAGACTGACAGGGACTCAGAAGTCACATAGGCTCTTGTGCTAAACAGGAATATATGAGTCGTAAGTCAAATCCATGGGGTTAACAGTTAATGGTATTTATATAGTTTCCTCTTGTTTGGGAGTTGCTCTCTACCTGAACCCAGCATTCTAGTCCTGTTCTCAATTCTGACACTGTATTCCCAGATAATACTTTTAGTTCACCTTCATGCTAGTTATCAGGCTCATGGACCATACTTAAAATAGACTTTGTAGCTTCTTCCACCTGAAGACCCTTAATTTCATCTGCTCTATTCCTACATTTGGGTTCCATTTATTAAACATTTTTTCCTGCTTTATATATTACCACTTTTCAGTCACCAAGTTGCAGGTACTGCTGTGATTCCATTCTGACTTCCCTGGTCAGATGACCTCACCAATTTGTGCTAGAACCCCACTTCTCCAGAGCCCTGTACTACTAGGGAGAGATAGAAACAGGCTGTGGGAATAGATTGTCCTGCAATGTCCATGTCCAGCAGAGAAGCTATTAGAGAAGCCAGACCTTCCACCTTCAGCACTCCATAAAATTATCTTTGGTCCATACTCCCAGAAGGATAAAGAAAATAACGTTTCCAGTGGAGTGAAATGGACTCTGGTGGTGGGAACTGTATGGAATTATACCCCTGTTATCTTATAATCATTATTAAATCACTAATAAAAATTTTAAATTACCCTGTATATCAACATCTCAATAAGGTTTTATTGGATCTAGGGCATAAAAAAGAGAAAACACTAGAAGTCATGAGAAGTATGCATAACATCATGATTTTTTAGGAAATGCTAAAAGCACGCATATAATAATTTTCAAATAAACTATTTGCTCATAGTTTGAATTTAATCATATAAACATATACTTTTAGAGACAATATGAAAGAAAAAAGCAAACACCTCTAAGAAATGATTACTCTGTGGTCTGGGAGGTTGCACAGTGAATAAGGCATCGGATTCTCAAGCATGAGGTCCTGAGTTCAATCCCCGGCAGCATATGTAACAGAGTGATGTCTGGCTCTTTCTCCCTCCTTCTATGTTTCTCATTAATCAATAAATAATAAAATATTAAAAAGAAAGAAAAAAAGAAAAGAAGAAAAAAGAGAAAGAAAGAAAGAGAGAGAGAAAGAAAGGAAGAAAGAAAGAGTTACTCATGGAACTTGCAGTTTAAAGAAGAGGGAAACTTGAATACATGGAAAACCTAGATAATGCAAAAAATGATTTGATGTTTTCTATCTTCCTTTGTGGTTGGCTAGAAGAGAACTCAGCTAGTAGATACATACCTTACTGTGTGTGTTGCCCTGGATTTAATGCCTAACATGACATGAAAATGCTATAGACAGTGTCAGTAGAACACCATGGATGGTGAAGCAGTAGCTTTGTATCTCTCCTCTTTCCCCACCATTTTATTCAGGATACAGAATAAAATAAGCCAGGAAGGATGCTTAGCAACAGTGTATGTGTACAAGATCCTCAGTTCAATCCCAAGTGCCACATAAAAAATACATTAACTTAAAATAAATGAAAAAATATATAGTTTGTCTTAAATGTTTAAAGAAATGGAACATCTGAGTTTGTGTAACATAGTGGGGAAAAAAATAAGTTTTGAGTCCCAAATAAGAAGGTAATAGGCATAAACAGATGAAATAGATGAAAAAAGGCAGAGATGAGAATAATTATAGCACAAAAAAATATAATATTAAAATGTGAACTGGAGCATTGTGGGTTGTCCTCAAGCCCTCAACCTCCCTGCCTACTGGTAGAGGAGACTGGAGCACCCCTGTGGGTCCTGGGAGACCCTGGCAACGAGAGAGAGTGCGTGGAGAGGAAGGAAACACACAACTTCCTCTGGGAGAAGCCTTAGAGACAAATCATTTATTGGGAGATACAAGCAAGTAGATATACCAAAAAGGTTTGAGAAAGGTTAAGAGAATCATTAAGCCATACACACAGTGCAGAGTTAAATCTTGACCTGTCAGGTGTTTCATCTTAGCTGGGAATTTACCATATAGGGTCTGGTCATGAGCTCACAATACATAGGAAGGCTTTTTTCTCTAAGGGTGAATTACAAGCACCTCCAAGCAGGGGGAGAAGAGGGAAGCTGAACAAAGCCAGGATATTTACAGTCAGTTTCTGTTGGCCATACATGGTAATTCATGGCTCTTGTTCAAAGGGAATGAGGAGAGAGCTGAGAACACATTTCTGTGGTGGAAGACCTGGGTTCAAGCCACCCCCTACTCTCCAAACACAGCTACAAGAGAAAAACTTAAGGAAGACAGAGAAATTGAGAGGGGCCTCTCTCCTCTCCCGGATCAACTAGGAATACCAAAGGAGACCACCCAGACCGAAACAAGACAGGACTAGAATGACCACAGGAACCCAGTAAATCACCCGTGAGTACAAACACGCGTGGCTGGTGACAGAGAGGAGAGAGGGGCCTAAGGAGAGATTAAGTGGCTGCTAACAGTTCAACAGTTTATCAGTGGAGACACCACCTCCAGTCTGCTCCACAACAAGGGGACAGATGAAGGGAGGAAAGGACTCCCCAGAGACTCACTAAGTGCAACTCTGAGTCTCCATTGCTACTACCCTCAGAATCTGGAGCAGCAACAGGGAGGGACACCAGGGGACAGAGATCTAACCGGGAAACTCAGGAGAAGACCTATACCTCGGTGGCATAGCTGAGGGGCTGTGAAAGTCTCTTTGCATAACCACTGGATTATCTCTGCCACACCCTGCTTTATCTCTTGGTCAGGAGTCAGTGATTAAGGTAAGAAGCCTATTGATAGTTTAAAAGCCCTCAGGCTCCCATAGCCTACAGGGAAGAAAAAAAAAGAGGCTTTTAAACCACTGAGCTCCAACTCAGGGATTGAAAAAACTGTTAACTTCCACCACGGTAAACCCTTTAATTAAATTACTTAGACACAAGTCAATCCAGGCAATAGTAATCAATAATTTGAAAAGTACTGATAAAGGGAACTCATAACATAATATATAAAATGGTTAAAACAACAAGAAAAAATATTGGAGACTCGAACCAGGACAAGAGTCCAGCTAAAAGTCCTCCAGAGGGTGAAGCACAAAACAACGAGTTCAACATCCAAACATTAGCTAAGGAAATAATAACAGGAGTGAGTAAAGAATTTGAAAAAATTGTAATCAGAAATTCAGGAACAACAAATGAGAATATGGAAGAAAATTCTAATTATCTCATGGTTATTAGAGAGCTGAAAGCTGAAATCGCTGAGCTAAGAAGGCAACTAGCTGAACAAGCTAAAACAGTATCAGAGCAGGGCAACAAAATAGATGAACTCCAGAAAGCAGTAGAGGGCAGAGAGAATAGAATCTATGAGGCTGAAGACAGAATTAGTAAGATTGAGGATGAATTAGAGACAACTAAAAAAGAAGTAAGAGATCTCAAAAAGAGATTAAGAGATGCTGAAAACAACAACAGAGTCCTATGGGATGACTTCAAAAGAAACAATATGCACATTATTGGCTTACCATAGGAAGAAAGAGAAGGGGAGGAAGAAAGCATTCTCCAGGTCATAATAGCTGAAAATTTCTCTAGTCTAGACAACACCAAAGACATAAAGATTCAAGAAGCCCAGAGGGTCCCAAACAGAATTAACCCAGACCTAAAGACACCAAGACATGTCATACTTAGATTGGAAAGGAATAAGGATAAAGAAAGGATCCTCAAGGCTGCAAGAGAAAAACAAACAGTCACCTACAAAGGAAAACCCATAAGATTAGCAGCAGACTTCTCCATACAAACACTACAGGCCAGAAGAGAATGGCAAGATATCTATCAAGTGCTCAATGAGAAAGGCTTTCAGCCAAGAATACTATATCCTGCTAGACTGTCATTCAGACTAGATGGAAGCATCAAAACCTCAGACAAGCAACAGTTGAAGGAAGCAACCATCACCAAGCCTGCCCTGAAAGAAGTTCTGAAAGGTCTCCTATAAACAACCAGACCACCACAAATAGGACATATATCAAAATACTCTAAAACTCTTCAAGAATGGCATTAAAATATCTTCAATCTTTGATATCAATAAATGTCAATGGCCTGATTTCACCTATTAAAAGACACAGAGTAGGAAGATGGATCAGAAAACACAACCCAACAATATGTTGTCTAAAGGAAACTCACCTAACTCAACAAGACAAACACAGACTTAAAGTGAAAGGATGGAAAACTATCATACAAGCCAATGGCCCACAAAAAAGGGCAGGAACAGCTATTCTCATATCTGACATGATAGACTTTAAAATAGATAAGATTTAAAAAGATAGGAATGGACACTACTTAATGCTCAGAGGATCAGTCAATCAAGAGGACTTAACAATTATTAATATCTATGCACCCAATGAGAAGCCATCTAAATACATCAAACTTCTACTGAAAGAGCTACAGCAATATATTAACAGTAACACAATCATAGTAGGGGACTTCAACACCCCACTATCTCAACTTGACAGATCATCCAGGAAGAAAATCTGTAAAGATATAAGGGAGGTAAATGAAGAGACAGATAAACTAGAACTGTTGGACATTTTCAGAGTCATTCATCCCAAGAAACTAGAATACACATTTTACTCAAATCCACATAGGTCATTCTCAAGGATAGACCATATGTTAGGCCACAAAGACAGCATCAGTCAATTCAAGAGCACTGAAATCATCCCAAGCATCTTCTCAGACCACAGTGGAATTAAACTAACACTTAACAATCAACAAAAGATTAGTAACAGTGCCAAAATGTGGAAGCTCAATAGTACACTTCTTAACAACTTCTGGGTCAAAGAGGAAATCAAGGAAGAAATCAAAATGTTTCGAGAGTTCAATGAAAATGAAGACACAAGCTATCAAAATATTTGGGACACAGCTAAAGCAGACCTAAGAGGGAAGTTCATAGCTATACAAGCACACATTAGGAAACAAGAAAAGGCACAAATAAACAGCCTGATTGCACATCTTAAAGACCTAAAAGAAGAACAACAAAGGAATCCTAAAGCAACCAGAAGGACAGAAATCACTAAAGTCAGGGCAGAAATAAATAACATTGAGAGTAGGAAAACCATACAAAAGATCAATGAAAGTAAATGTTGGTTCTTCAAAAGAGTAAACAAAATCGACAAACCTTTAGCCAGACTCACAAAACAAAAAAGGGAGAAGACCCAAATAAATCAGATAGTAAATGAAAGAGGAG
The DNA here is from genome assembly GCF_950295315.1 of Erinaceus europaeus. Lineage (NCBI taxonomy): Eukaryota > Metazoa > Chordata > Mammalia > Eulipotyphla > Erinaceidae > Erinaceus > Erinaceus europaeus. Next base: position 88,643,592 of record NC_080172.1, read on the forward strand.
ATATCACAACAGACACTGCAGAAATTCAACATATCATGCGAGTCTTCTATGAACAACTATATGCCACCAAGCTAGAGAACCTGGAAGAAATGAATGATTTCCTAGATACCTACCAACTTCCAAAACTAAGTAAAGAGGAAGTGGATAACATGAACAGGCCCATCACAGCTAATGAAATTGAAACAGTTATCAAAAATCTTCCCAAAAATAAAAGTCCTGGACCAGATGGTTTTACAAATGAATTCTACAAAACTTTCAAAGAAGAACTAATACCTCTACTTTTAAAAGTCTTCCAGAAGATTGAAGACACTGGAATACTCCCTGCCAGCTTCTATGAAGTCAACATCACCCTGATACCAAAAGCAGACAGGGACACAACCAAAAAAGAAAACTAGAGACCAATATCTCTGATGAACATAGAAGTGAAAATATTGAACAAAATTCTAGCCAACTGGATACAGCAGTATATCAAAAAGATTGTTCATCATGACCAAGTGGGGTTTATCCCAGGCATGCAAGGTTGGTTTAATATACGTAAATCAATCAATGTGATCCACCACATCAACAAAAGCAAGACCAAAAACCACATGGTCATATCAATAGATGCATAGAAAGCCTTTGACAAAATACAACATCCCTTTATGATCAAAACACTACAAAAACTGGGAATAGATGGAAAATTCCTGAAGATAGTGGAGTCTATATATAGCAAACCTACAGCCAACATCATACTCAATGGTGAAAAACTGGAAGCATTTCCACTCAGATCAGGTACTAGACAGGGCTGTTCACTATCACCATTACTATTCAACATAGTGTTGGAAGTTCTTGCCATAGCAATCAGGCAGGAGCAAGGAATTAAAGGCATACAGATTGGAAGAGAAGAAGTCAAACTCTCCTTATTTGCAGATGACATGATAGTATACATGGAAAAACCTAAGGAATCCAGCAAGAAGCTTTTGGAAATCCTCAGGCAATACAGTAAGGTGTCAGGCTCCAAAATTAACATTCAAAAGTCAGTGGCATTCCTCTATGCAAACACTAAGTTAGAAGAAATTGAAATCCAGAAATCAGTTCCTTTTTCTATAGCAACAAAAACAATAAAATATCTAGGAGTAAACCTAACCAAAGTGAAAGACTTGTATACTGAAAATTATGAGTCACTACTCAAAGAAATTGAAAAAGACACAAAGAAGTGGAAAGATATTCCATGTTCATGGGTTGGAAGAATTAACATCATCAAAATGAATATATTACCCAGAGCCATCTACAAATTTAATGCTATCCCCATCAAGATCCCAAGCACATTTTTTAGGAGAATAGAAAAAATGCTACAAATGTTTATCTGGAACCAGAAAAGACCTAGAATTGCCAAAACAATCTTGAGAAAAAAGAACAGAACCAGAGGCATCACACTCCCAGATCTCAAACTGTATTATAGGGCCATGGTCATCAAAACTGCTTGGTACTGGAACATGAACAGACACACTGACCAGTGGAATAGAATTGAGAGCCCAGAAATGAGGCCCCACACCTATGGACATCTAATCTTTGACAAAGGGGCCCAGACTATTACATGGGGAAAGCAGAGTCTCTTCAACAAATGGTGTTGGAAACAATGGGTTGAAACATGTAGAAGAATGAAACTGAATCACTGTATTTCACCAAATACAAAAGTAAATTCCAACTGGATCAAGGACTTGGATGTTAGACCAGAAACTATCAGATACTTAGAGGAAAATATTGGCAGAACTTTTTTCCGCATAAATTTTAAAGACATTTTCAATGAAACGAATCCAATTATAAGGAAGACGAGGCAAGTATAAACCTATGGGACTACATCAAATTAAAAAGCCTCTTCACAGCAAAAGAAACCACTACCCAAACCAAGAGACCCCTCACAGAATGGGAGAAGATCTTTACATGCCATACATCAGATAAGAGTTTAATAACCAACATATATAAAGAGCTTGCCAGACTCAACAACAAGACAACAAATAACCCTATCCAAAAATGGGGGGAGTACTTGGACAGAATATTCACCACAGAAAAGATAAAAAAAGGTCAAGAAACACATGAAAAAATGCTCCAAGTCTCTGATTGTCAGAGAAATGCAAATCAAGACAACAATGAGATATCACTTCACTCCTGTGAGAATGTCATACATCAGAAAAGGGAATAGCAGCAAATGCTGGAGAGGGTGTGGGGTCAAAGGACCCTCCTGCACTGCTGGTGGGAATGTAAATTGGTCCAACCTCTGTGGAGAACAGTCTGGAGAACTCTCAGAAGGCTAGAAATGGACCTACCCTATGACCCTGCAATTCCCCTCCTGGGCATATATCCTAAGGAACCTAACACATCCATCCAAAAAGATCTGTGTACACATATGTTCTTGGCAGCACAATTTGTAATAGCCAAAACCTGGAAGCAACCCAGTTGTCCAACAACAGATCAGTGGCTGAGCAAATTGTGGTATATATATACAATGGAATACTACTCAGCTGTAAAAAATGATGACTTCACCATTTTCAGCCGATCTTGGATGGACCTTGAAAAAATCATGTTGAGTGAAATAATCAGAAACAGAAGGATGAATATGAGATGATCTCACTCTCAGGCCGAAGTTGAAAAACAAGATTAGAAAAGAAAACACAAGTATAACCTGAAATGGAATTGGAGTATTGTACCAAAGTAAAAGACTCTGGGGTGGGTGTGGAGCATACAGGTCCATGAAAGATGATGAATGACACAGTGGGGGTTGTATTGTTAAATGGGAATCTGGGGAATGTTATGCATGTACAAACTATTGTATTTACTGTTGAATGTAAAGCATTAATTCCCCAATAAAGAAATAAATTATTTTTAAAAAAAAGAGAGAAATTGAGAGAGGAGGGGAAAGGAGAGAGGGAGAGAAACAGAGAGACACCTACAGCCATGCTTCACCACTTGTGAAGCTTTCCCCCTGCAGGTGGGGACCAGGGGCTTGAACCTGGGTCTTTGTTCACTGTAATGTGTGTGCTTAACCAGGTGCGCCACCACCTGGCCCCCTTTTCTTTCTTTCTTTCTTTCTTTCTTTCTTTCTTTCTTTCTTTCTTTCTTTCTTCCTTCCTTTCTTCCTTTCTTTTTCTTTCTTCCTTTCCTTTTCTTTCTGTCTCTCTTTCCTTCTCTTCCTTTTTTATTTTCTTTCTTTCCTGCCTCCTGGCTTATTGTTGGGAATCCACTGCTCCTTGCAACCATTTTTTTCATTTAATTTATCAAGACAATGAAATTGAGAGAGAAGAGGGGGCAATAGAGAGAAAGACAGACACCTGCAGACTTGCTTCCAGGCTTGTGAAATGAACCCGGGTCCAAAAAAAAAAAAAGGGAATAAGGAAGCATGTGCAGCAGAGTTCCCAGTCTGAAAAAGACCATCTATTATAAGTTCACGAGGTCAGGAGGGACCTGATTACCACCCCTCAGAGAGGGGCCTTGGGGTCAACCCACTCAAACTCTCATGGAAATAATGACCTGGACTTCACAAGCAGTGGGCCCTTTGCCCACATGAGCATGTCACATAGGTTCCGTATTTAGCCAGATTTCAGATTAAATGCTGATAAGAACACAAAGTTACATGCTGTTTTTTTTTAGATGTGGATTTTAGATGTGGTAAAAAAGAAATATTTTCTTTTCTTTTTTTATATTGTTGTGAGCATGCTTTGTGCTCATGTGATACCCCACATTCATATATGATGAAACAATACTCTGATCTATCTTCTATCTATATATATCTATCTATATCTCTATCTATCATATCTCTCTCTCTTTCCTTTTCCCTTTCCCTCTTTCTTTCAGAATTGAGCATGATGGAGAAATTTGGATTAAAGAGACAATAGTCAGATAGACAATATAGAAAATGGTAGTTTAGAACTGACTTGACAAAAGTTTTTTGTTTATTTACTTTCTGGTGAAACCATGTGTGTGCACAATTTCACCTCTCCAGTTTGTTATTACATTCAGACAGTGAAAGGGAGAGACACGGTGACACTCAAACTTCCAATGCCACAGAATGTCCAATGTGGTTTGATGCAAAATGGGGTTCAAGCAAGTCAAGGTATGTTCCCTTCTGAATGAGTGATATCTCTACCCCCTCAAATCTTTTTTTTTTACTATTTCTTAGGGATTTAATAATGATTAATAAGATTGTAGGATAAGAGGGGTACAGTTCCATACAATTCCCAATACCAGAGTTCCATATCTAATCTCCTCCATTGGAAGCTTCCTTATTCTTTATCCACCTGGGAGTATGGGCCAAAATTCTTTATCAGACGCAGAAAGTGGAAGGTCTGGCTTTTGTAATTGCTTCTTTGTTAAACATGGGCATTGACAGGTCAATCCACACCATGAGCCTGTTTCTATCTTTTCCTAGTGGAATAGAGCTCTGGTGAGGTGAGGTTCCAAGACACATTGGTGAGGCCGCCTACCCAGGGAAGTAAAAATGATATCATAGTAGCATCTGCAAATTGGTGGCTAAAAAGTGGTAAGATATAAAGCAGGGCAAATTGTTTAATAACCAGAAACATAAACATAAGAATAGAGCAGATGAAATTATGGATTGTCATGTGGGAATAAGCTAGGAATTCTATTTGAGGTATATTTCAAGTGGCCCATGACTTTAATCATTCCTACCTGAGCCTAATAGCTAGCATACAGGTCAGCTAAAAATGTTGTCTAGGAAGATGTTGCCAGAGTTGAAAATAGGACTAGAAAGCTGTATTAGGGCAAAGACTAGCTCCCAAATATGAGGAAAGTATATAAATATCATTAACTGTAAACCCCATTGATCTGAGTCTATGGTCCATATTCATGTTTAGCACAGGAGCATGTGTAACCTATGCATAACTGTCACTCTGAGCCCTCAGTCCATGGTCATTGCTAGAAACAGTCTAGCCTGGACTCATTTCAGGACCAGTCTTCCTTAAGTGACTGTGTAGGTTGTCCCAGCCTCCCTACAGAGAGTGGGATGGTCCATACCATTGCTACTCTACTGAGGGAAAGGTCCTGGAAAGGCCCACAAGAGGGCTTATGATTATGTTTCTGATGGAAGTGACCAGTGATGGTGGAAAGAAGAATCCATTAGAGGTCTAGTTCCATCATATCTATGTGGGAATCCAAGGAATTCCTGATCAAAACTAAGATAAAAAATAAGATCAAAAATAAGATCAAAAATGATAAAATCAACTACATACTAGTGGAATAATAATGTCAAGTCAATAAGACATTATGATCTGACATAATACTGTCAATACTAATAGTGATTCTATTCCAACATGGAATCTGTGCTCTTTGAAGGATTTATACTGTTTTCTAACATATAAACATCTTGAACAGCATGGTAACTAGTGAAAATGTATATAGTGCATGTGTGAAATAATAAGCAAGGAGCACTTGGGAGTAAGAATATCAGGAAATTTCCTACCATGTTCTTCTGGACATAAGAAGATACTATCTAGTATGATGATTTTAGTATGTATGTGTGTACCAAAGGAGAAAGAAGTCAGACTTGCACTTTGTTCTGGCTTATATGGTGCCTGGGATTTGAACCTAGGCCTCATGCATGCAAGTCCTGTACTCTACCAATTGAATCATCTCACTATGCATTATGCTATAGGTTACTGCAAACACAGTTAACTCATAAGAAGGATATATATTGATCAGGTGGCAGTGTGACTTCAGGGCAATTTTTCCAAATCTAAGGCAAAAACAAACAAACAAAAAAAACTGAATAACAAAAAGTCCTACTATGACCTATTTATACATCTTTAGATTAATACAGATAGTCCTCGCTTGTTTTTATCACCCAGCTTCCCGATGTGTAGATCTTGTGCTGATGTAGGACAACTTTGGTAAGAGAAAAGGTGGCACAGAGGCTCAGCTTCAAGCATCTCATCTCTCAACACTGCTCTGTCTCAGTCGTGTTCCTGCAGTTGTATGATGTATGCAATAGTAGCATCTTCTGTTGACATATTTGTAACTTCTTTTGTACCTCATGGTGCATTTAATTTTCTCTATTTTTAATTTAATTTATTTTACTTTATTTATTTTATTGGATAGAGACAGAAATTGAGAAGGGAGTGGGAAGGAGAGAAGGAGAGAAGGAGAGAGAAAGAAAGAGAGACACCTGCAGCCCTGCTTCACCACTTGTGAAGCTTTCCCCCTGCAAGTGGGGAACAGGGACTCGAACCCAGGTCCTGTGCACAGTACTGTGTGTGCTTCACCAGATGCACCACCACTCAGCCCCAATTTTCTCTATTTATTTTTATTAAAGTATACAGTATACTACTAAATAATTAAAATTATTTTAAATGTGATAGATGATACAAGGTGACATTAAACTATCAAAAGATGGTGGCCAAGTCCATAGTCAGTACAGAATATTATGCCTAAAACACTGGTAAGAGGCACTTTCTCCTTTATGGATAAGATCATTTATTGACCCTGATTTTAGCAACAGAACCTGGTCACTAAATGAAGACTACCTGTACTTTTTTTAATTAGTGGTCATCCTCAAGTGGCTGGTGACAACTCTGCAAATCAAACGTGAAGGCAGTGCTGTAGGTCAATGAGTTGTAATTAAATTTGAAACGTCTCTGCCTCATGGTAAAAATGTAATACCTTCTGGTTGATTAGATAACTGGAAATGCCTACTAGATTAAAATTCTCACATAAATCATTAAGTAAAGAATGTGTCATACATGCATAAATAAAGCTTAATCTCAACACTTAAGTGTGTGGTGCATTATTAATTAATAACATGTGCTGCTCAGAAACTACATTTGCTTATTATTATTAAGAAAAATAGTTGACCTTGAGTAGAACCTGCTTTAATAAAGATTCCTATGGTGATCTATATCTGATTATAAATGAATTTGAGCCACAACTGGGTTATACTTAACTCTAAAATTTCTGAAAACATTATTATTTATGTTATGATTTTAGCAAGAAATTCTTCCAGTAAAGACTGAGTCTGCTTAATACTAGAATCCCATTCTTAGAGATTCAATCCATTCTATTCAGAATTTAGTCCTTGATATAAATAGCAAATAATATATTAAAAAGCATTAGTAGATCTTTTGTCTTTTCCTTGAAATCATCCATGACTTGTAGAAAATTGTTATGGATCTACCAGCTCTTATTTAAACTCTGAGGTTTCAAATATAGGTTGGTATTTGCTGGTGTGCAACTATTTTATTATTATTTTGAGTCTCTCTAATTTTTGTTTATTTTTCTTTTTTCTTTTTTTGTTTTGATAGAGACAGAGAAGAATAGAGGGAGAGTGAACAAGACCATAGCACAAAATCTTCCTTCAATACTATGGGAACTGGACTGAACCCTGGATCATGCACTTGGCAAAGCAGTCCATGATCCAAATTAACTATTTCCCAGTCTATGATTTTCATTATTTCACTTTAAGTTCTCTATCTTCTGTGTCAAGCAGTGATTGCATCTACTTGAATTGCTATGAGTTAATAGTTAATCATTTAATGCATAGGATGGACATCCAAAAGTAAAATCTGTTTAAAAATATGAAGGTGAACAAACCACATACCAGAGACAAAAGCTAAAAACCAGAGCTAAGGGCCAGCAAAATAGTTCACTTGGATAGTGTTTCTGCTTTGCCATGTGTGTCAAGCAGGTTGAAAACTGTCTCCAAGCTTTGAAGGAATCTTCATTGTTGTGGTTCTCTCTCTCTCTCTCTCTCTCTCTCTCTCTCTCTCTCTCTGTTGTTCCTCTCTTTCTGAAAAAGTTGAAAGTTGGGCTAAAGTCCTAGAACATACAAACTAAAAAATGAGCCTTTCTGGAAATTTGAAGAAAAAAAAAATTGACTATGGACAACTGAGTTTCCTAGATAGATAAAATGGACACCTTAAGCTAATGAGATATGGGGCCGGGTGCTGGTGCAACTGGTTGAGCTCATGTATTACAATGTACAAGGACCCGGGTTCAAGCCCCTGGTCCCCGTCTGCAGGGGGAAAGCTTTACAAGTGGTGAAGCAGAGCTGCAGGTGTCTCTCTATCTCACCCCCTCTATATCAACCCCCTCTCTCTTGATTTCTGACTGTCTCTATCCAATAACTAAAGATAATAAATTTAAAAAATTAAAGAAGAAAAAGATAATGAGATATTCACAATGTTTACATGAGAATTACAAGCCTAAATGCCTGCAGGAACTGTGCATATATAAAGAGAACCATAAAAGGAACTGGCATCTCCAATTATCTATTTGCTTTGTTTTGTGCTAATAGTGTCTGTTGAAGTATTAAGTATATATAATAAAATGCACAGATAATAAGTATATTGGTTAAAAGTGGCAATGTTTATAACCATTACCAAGATCAAGCTAAGTAATATTTCCATCAGCCCATATATTTTGCTTCTCAGTCAATTCCTCTGGCATCACTCCCGGAAATAATCATAGTCCTGATCTCTGGCATCATAAGTTAAGTTCCATATTCCTGAGCTTCATTAGGTATAACTGATGGTTTTTCTATAGAAAGTTCTTGAAACTGTATATCACTTACTGTGCACCAGTAATTGGTTATATTGTAGCTCAGTAGGATTTCGTTGTACAGTTGTACCACAGTTTGTATCAGATTCTCCTGTCAATGGGCACTTGTTCATTTCCAGATTATGACTATTATTGAAGTTACTATGACCATTCTTATATAAGCTTTCTGAGGAACTCAAACATCATTTTTGTTTGTTTGTTTGTTTGTTTTGTTATGTTTTTCATGAATATAGTTGTTGGTATGCATGAGACCCCTTCTGTTTCATTTGGTTTAAATTCCCCAAGCTTAACACTATTCTATTTACATAACCACTTCATTCTATTTACATAACTGCTTTTAACAAGCACCACCCTCCCTCCAGGGCATTAGTGGTTCAGTGATAGAATTCTCGCCTGCTCCACCCCCTCTCCTTGTCACACCATGATCCTCTCCTTGTCACACTCTGATTTTCACCAGTCACTTTTCTCTCCACCCTCTCTATGTCACATCCTGTTTCCACCCTACTTGGCAAGTATATATAAAGACAGCATTGTGAGTTTTAGGGTACCTTGAGTTTAGCTTAGCTCGGCTTAGATTATGCTGCATCCTGCATGAATAAAGAGATACTGCCTACAGCTCAACCATGAGTCCCTGGTCATCTGTTACCCGCCCGTGAAGCCAGCCCGGCGAAAACAACATAGCCCGTCGAAAACGACATATACTAGAAACAAACATGTGGTCCATATATTAGAAGTCTGGCTAACTTTGTGATAAGCATTACAAAAATTTTCTAAAGTGATGGTAATGGTAAAGCCCCCTACCAATTATGAATTCTCATACAGTCGATGGCTAAGAAGTGAGTATGCTGATTTAGCAGTAGCATATATTTGCACTTTAAGAAAATCCAATTTTCAGTTTAAAACTTCAAATTGTTGTATATTGGTAAGTAACTAAGTGGTTAAAAAGAAAAGAGGGGGAAAAAGACCTATCAGAACATATTGACCAGAAAGATTCTTTTTGCAGGTCACCAATTTCACAATGGCAATATGTTATTTATCTTACTGAACATTTTACCAGAATCTATTGAGGTACCATATAAGGTTTGTTTTGATTCAAAGTAAATCCTTCTCAAAAGGCTAGAATTTAGTATATCACCTATGTTTTTTCATAATTTTCCTTATTTTTTTCTGTCACTGAAACATTTATTAAGTTCTTGGTATTGCAGATATAATCATTTTTCTCAGTTCTGGTTTGCTGACTCCTCATCTTCCTTGCAAGAAATCAGATAATTTTTTCTTTATTTTATTTTCTTAATTTTATTGTTACTATTTTTTTTTAATACCAAAGCACTGCTCAACTCTGGCTTATGGTGGTGCTGGGGATTGAACCTAGTACTTTGGAGCGTTTCTTTACATAATCATTATGCTATCTGCCCCTGCCCATTTTTTTCCCCTAAAGAACTACATGTAGGGGCCAGGTGGTGGTACACCCAGTTAAACACACACAGTACTAAATGCAAGGACTGGTACAAAGATCCATGTTCTAGCCCCTGGCTCCCCACCTACAGACAGGACACTTCACAAGCTGTGAAACAGGTCTTCAGGTATTTTTCTCTCTCCCTCTCTATCTCCCTCTCCTCTCTCAACTTCTCTCTGTCATATCCAATAAAATGGAATAAATGGCCTGCCAAGAGCAGTGGATTCATAGTGCCAGCACCAAGCCCCAAAGATAAACTTGGAGTCAAAGAAAAACAAAGTAAAATAAATAAACAAACAAAAAAAATATACAAGGGAGTCGGGCTGTAGCGCAGCAGGTTAAGCGCAGGTGGCACAAAGCACAAGGACCGGCATAAGGATCCCGGTTCGAACCCCGGCTCCCCACCTGCAGGGTAGTCGCTTCACAGGCGGTGAAGCAGGTCTGCAGGTGTCTATCTTTCTCTCCTCCTCTCTGTCTTCCCCTCCTCTCTCCATTTCTCTCTGTCCTATCCAACAGTGACAACAACAATAATAACTACAACAATAAAACAACAAGGGCAACAAAAGGGAATAAATAAAATAAATATTTAAAAAATATATATCTAATATATATATATATATATACAAAAGGCCAGGTGGTGGTGCACCTGGTTGCTCACACATTACAATGTGCCGCGTCTGGTGGCCTGGTGGTGGCCATCGGTTAAATGCACATAGTACAATGTGCAAAGATCTAGGTTCAAGTCCCTTGCCCCCAGCTGCAGGAAGAAAGCTTCTCTAGAAGCAAAGCAGTGCTGCAGGTCTCTCTCCTTCTCTAGCTTTCCTTTCCTTCCTGATTTATTTTATGTAAATAAATAAATAATACAGCTACATCCAAAATAAATACAAGTAACTTTGAGTGAAAGTCTGAGAGGCACTTTCATAAGTCAAATATTTGAATTGGAGATACAGATTTTGTGACTATTACTTATTTTCTTTAGAGAAGTCTATTACTGGGTGCTAAATCATCTTTTCGGAGAGGAGTTTACCAGTGAACTGAATGTTTAGGCAGCTGTCATATCATTGCATCCCCGATTTACTACATCTATAACTTACCTCTGTATACCCGATTGATATGTTCTGCTCTCTGTTTCCTTTGCTAATCATTAAAAGGCATGATGCCTACCTGTGTGCAGGAGCTCATGCATCCTTTTTGTTGCAGTTCTCACTTTTCGATGTAAAGGTGTCTAGTAGAGGTCATGGGTTAATAATTCAGAATTGGGAAGCTTCCAATGGAGGGGGTAGAACAGAGAACACGGGGGGTGTGGGAATTCTATGGCACTGTATCCCTCTTATCTCACAGTCTTGTCAATAATTATTAAATCACTAATAATAATAATAAAAACATCCAACAAACTCCATAGGCAAAAAGCCTTAATTTCATATACTTGACACTGAAGCCAGTGTTTCCCTCAGAGTCTAGAAAGTAGAAAGGAGATGTGAAACTATAGACAATATCTTGATAGTGTTCATGAAAAGTGACATTTTTGAACAATGCCCTAGGCAGTCAGATATTAACCACTTTGAGGTATGTATCCTGACACTAAAAACCTTGAAAAAAATCTTTTGATGTTTCTTGGTTCATGCTTTGACATAATATATATGTTGGTTAATAACTGTCATGAGGAAAGTCTGTTTGGGATCATACTTAATGAAATTCCATCACTTCTGATGTATACCAATGAAGCCCCCTCCCAGCCTACTCTCTCACTCTCTGATGATGTTTGAGTCAATTCACTTGTCCCAAGGTTCATGCCAGAAAACTTGCAACTGAGCACAATATTAGTCCTATATCAATTAATAAAATAATTAATGCAAATATAACAAAATAAGGGATTATATGCAGAATATAAGATTGCAATAATGTCAATTTCTTCAGAAAAAAGTAACGTGATAGTCTTTTATTACACTGCACAGTTATAGGTTGCAATATGGGTTTTTAGGTTGTTTCCATTTTGAAGTTATTATTTATTATGTTGAAGTTATGTATTACTTAAAGCCGATACCCTGGCCAGACAGATAGCTCACCTGGACAGTACATTTGCTTTGTTATGCACACTAACCAGGAGCCTAGTCCCCATCACACTGAAAAAAGTTCTTGTGTTGTGGTATCTTTCTCTCTCTCTTTCTCTCTCTGTCTCTGTCCTTATATTTAGAAGAAAGGGGGGGGGAGAAAGAGAAAGAAATAAAGAGGTAGAAAGATATAGAGAAAGAAAGAAGAAAGGGATAAATTATGAAAGAGAAAGACTGCCTACAGCAGCAGTGAAACACTAGTGATGACAAGAAAAAAATGCTATTCTATTCTTAGATAAGTCTTTTTGAGGATTGACACACATATAGTGAATGTTATTAAAGGTTGACATAAATCATTAATATAAAAATAATTATTACATAAGTTTGGAAATGCAAGGAAAAAAATCATGATTCTTTGATTTTGAAACAACTGTAGCCAACAATCATTGAGTATTCTGTGTGCTTGGCACCCTGTAAGCATTCTATACATACTGTCAGATCTGATCCACACACACTGTCTGATGAGTGCTATTATTATTATCAGATCACTCATATTCCTACTAAGCAAGCCATATGAGTAAATAAATGGATCAAATTTACCTGGTTAGTAGAGAATGGTTGAAAATATGAGCCCAAAATGTTAGCATAGGGAATCTTTAATGTTATACATATAAGAGAGCAAAATTCTATGACTACAATGCATGTATTTAACAAAAGGCTATTTCTTGAAAAGGGACCTAAATACTGAATGGAAACCACCTTTATGAAGGATATTTACAAATAATCCTTCCCCTTAAAGATGTCTTCCATGAAGAACCAACTCTCTGGGTGGAGGGTAGATAGCATAACGGTTATGCTAACAGATTATCATGCCTGAGGCTCCAAAATCCTAGGTTCAATTCCCTGAACCACCATAAGTCCAAGATTAACAGTGCTCTGGTAACAAAGAAAAAAAAAAAAGAAAGAAAAAAACCCCTAATTCTCCTATTTTGTTGGTATAGAGAAGGCAGACTTAAATCCATAATTCCTATGCTTACTATGCCTTCCCTGACAACCTCCTTACATGACTTTTCCTTTCTTCCCAATATCCTCTTTTTTTTTTTTTCCTAGTTAAATCTATTTAAAATGGCCTCCAAAATTACTTGGGGGTGGGGGTGGTCAGGCTGTAGTGCAGCGGGTTAAGTGCACGCAAGGACCAGTGTAAGGATCCTGGTTGGAGGCCCTGGCTCCCCACCTGCAGGGGGGTTGCTTCACAGGCAGTGAAGCAGGTCTGCAGGTGTCTATCTTTCTCTCCCCCTCTCTGTCTTCCCCTCCTCTCTCCATTTCTCTCTGTCCTATCCAACAACAACAACATCAATAACAACAATAATAACTACAGATAGAGAGAGAGAGAGAGAGAGTGTCCGATCCAGCAAGATAGCTTGCCTGTATGGGTGCTGCTATGCCATGCATGTGTCCCAGGTATGGGCCTGCTACCCACTATATTGAGGGAAGCTTCCATGTAATGACTTTCCCTCTCTCCCTCTGTCTCTAGCTGGAAATGATGGCCCATAAAAGTGAAGCCCCTCTCTCAGGGGAAGTTCCTCCTCCTACTTACTGGGGGAAGGCAGCAGGGGCTGCAGGGGCTCCATGTTAATGATGAGCTATTTGTGCAGGGAATGGGAACTTAGCCTCTGAGAAATGTTGGTTCTGTGCACCTCTGGGGGTTCCCTCTGGATTCTGGAGCTTGCCGCCACCACCTCTTTGGCAACTTTACCACTATATTAAAATCTAATTCCCTTAAAAAATATCTTGACTGCTCGACATGGTTTTGATCTAACTGGATTTTGCATATTTATAAAAGGCCTGGCTCTCCACCCCACACTTGCAAAGGTGTTTTCAGGCAGCTGGTGTTGAACATGGCTTTTTTCTCCTTCTGGGGGCCAATCACATAAATGTCTCCCCTTTAAACTTCAATTTGCAGACATACAGCCATTTTATCAAATTGATTCTATTATTCCCCTGGGATACCACAAAGCCTGCAGCAGTGAACACTAAAAATGTCGTAGTGCCTGTTGAATCCAAGACCTCCAGCTCCGCATCATGACTGTGTGCTGGACTCTAGTATATTACTATTTTTTTAAACTATTTTTTCCTTTTTATTTATTTATTCCCTTTTGTTGCCCTTGTTGTTTTATTGTTGTAGTCATTGTTGTTGTCGTTATTGTTGTCATCATTGTTGGATAGGATAGAGAGTGCCAGGCTAGCTTTGTGGGTGTTTCTTCCTGGGCACATGCTCTGTGGGTTGGAGAGAACTTGACCAGAGCCAACCTTGGCTGCTGCTTACTCAGAGACGTGAGAGAGAGAGAGAGACTAGGAACTCGTGGCAGAGCAGGAATGCAATGCAATGCCTTTATTGATCAGATACAACGCCTTTATGTATATATATCTTTAACTGGAAGTGGCAAGTAGGAAAAGGAAATGGCTAGGAGAGGGGGTGGAGAAAAGAGCTTGAAGGTAGAAAGCGTCCATGAGCTGTTTCAAAGGTTCTAACCGGTGGGATTAACCAATACCCTGCAGGCAGGGCAGGTCTCAGGCAAAACAATGATTATGTAAATAGACCATACTATCAGCGCTGCAGCAGGGGATCTGCCCAACAAGAGAAAAATGGAGAGAGGAGGGGAAGACAGAGAGGGAAAGAGAAAGATAGACACCTGAAAATCTGCTTCACCCCCTGTGAAGCCACTCCCCTACAGGTGGGGAGCTGGGGCTCGAACCAGGATCCTTTATCAGTCCTTGCTCTTTGTGCTACATGCGCTTAACCCACTGCTACCACCAGACTCCCAACCGGTATATTATTTTTAACACACCTATTTATTAATAAAATTGTTAAAGCACATTATTTGACTATATAACAGATACCTTTGAAGCATTATACAGAAGACCATAGTACATTCCATTTATTTTTTAAATCATATATGTATATATATATATATATATATATATATAGAGAGAGAGAGAGAGAGAGAGAGAGAGAGAGAGAGAGGACAGTACAGTGCAAAGCTCTGGCTTATGGTGGTACTGGGCATCCAACCTTAGACCTTAGAGCCTCAGACACAAAAGTCTTTTTGCATAATCATTATGCTATCTCCCCAGGACCATTCCACTTATTTCCATATCCATATTTGTAATATAGTCATAAATAAGTACTAATTATTTAAGTTAGTTTGACTTACCACCTAGAAAGTCAACTAGGGGGCTAGCTGGTAGCACACCTGGTTGAGTACATACATTACCCTGTGCAAGTGCCCAAGTAGGAGCCCTTGTTCCCTACCTGTAAAGGCGGAACTCCATAAGCAATGGAACAGGTCTGCAGGTGTCTGTCTTTCTTTTCCCCTATTTCCTCCTCCCCTCTCAATTTCTCTGTGTCCTAGAAAATAAAATAGAAGGGGCTGGGGAAGGCTGCTAACATTGATCCCCAGTGATAACCTTGGTGGCAAGAAAGAAAGAAAGAAAGAAAGAAAGAAAGAAAGAAAGAAAGAAAGAGGAAGGAAAAGAGAAAAAGAATATCAAGTGATGGGGTCAGGTAGTGGTGCAGCAGGGACCCAGAGTCAAGCACCTAGTCCCCACCTATGCAGGAGAAGCTTCACAGGCTATGAAGCAATGCTACAGATGTTTCTCACTCTCTATCTCCCCCTTCCATTTCAGTTTCTTTCTGTCTCTATCAAATAAATATTAAAACAACAAGCTTTTAAAAAAAAAGATCAAGTGATTTGTATCCTAGGTACTTAAAAAGAACAACTAGTTTTTGTTTTTTGTTTTGTTTTGTTTACCAGATCAGTGCTCAGCTCTGGTTTATAGTGGTGCTAGACAAAGAATCTGAGACCTTTTGTGCCTCAGGCATGGGCGTGTTTTGCATAATCATTATGCTATCTCTCCAGCCCACAATTAGCTTTCAATTAGAAAGAAAGGAATTCTGGGTGGTTGGGCAGTTAAGCATACATAGCACAAAGCTCAAGGACCAATGAGTGGAGAAGCAGGCCTGTGGGTGTTTATCTTTCTCTCCCCTTCACTATCTTCCCCTCTTCTCTTCATTTTTCTGTCCTATCCAACAACAACATCAATAACAACAATGATAATAACTACAACAATGATAAAACAACTAGGGCAACAAAAGGGGGGGGGAAACGTAGCCTCCAGGAGCAGTGGATTCATGGTATAGGCACTGAGCCTCAGCAATAACCCTGGAGGCAAAAAAAGAGAAGTATAAAAAAGAAAGAAAGAAATTCCAACAATTTCACAGAGACACAGTACAAGTGGCATAGAGTTTCCAAGTAAAAATAATCGCATATCTCCAAATGTTCCACTTTATTGATTTACTAAGAAGACTTTTCCATGTTTCCTGGTTAGTTCACAAAGCCCTACAACTCTGACAGCTATAATTAGGAATGAGTAGGATTTCTAAATTTGAGATTTTATTTCCTTAGTAATTAACATAACTTTTAATATAAATGTGTGAGTGGGTTTGAATATGTTCTTTGAAGAAGACTCCTACAGGAATATAAAATATGGGATCCTTTGTTGTAGATAGTTCCCACGCTTCATCTGCCTGAACTTCACCTGTCTCCCAAGGTCAACTGGAAAGGAGCTCTCAGAAGCCTCTGCTATTGGACCTTACACCCTTTACACCTCATCTCATGCTCAAGCAAGATTTGACAGGAAACTTTTTGTGGAACAGCTGGGCTCCTGGTTACTCACTTAGCTCCTTACTGAATTGTTACTCAAGTGCTAGACATGGTACTAGATTCTTTAAAGGCAGATACGAATAAAGAATGCATTTACTTTTTCTTTTTTTTTTTTCACTTATAAATTTCCTTTGTTTTTATTTATTTTTAAATTTTCATTTATAAAATGGAATTATTGACAAGACCATAAGATAAGAGGGGTATAATTCCACACAATTCCCACCCCTAGAATTCCGTATCTTAATGATTTAGTACACTCTTCTTTCAACAGGAATTGCTGTTTTCTTCCAGCTTGCTAAAAATACAAATACAATGGATTTAGATTTAAATTTAAGTGTGCTTATTTAACAAAGTATACATGAAAACTTGCCCTCATAGAAAAATAGTCATTTTTATTTAGTTGTCTGTGTAAGTTTTCAAATAGCTGAGCAGTGCCAAGCTTGGTAAATAGTGACTTTGTTAGCAAGTCAAAGTTCTGAATTTCTTGCTGTTTATAAGGGTAATTAACCAGGAAAGAAGAGTCGGTTTAAGAAAGATAGATTTAATCAGGTGCTAGTTTAACCTAAGAAGCTGGCAGACTCATCTTTCAAAAAGCTATCTTAAACTAAAGCCACCAAGGCTCAGGGTTTAGAAAGGGCAGTGGGTTAGTGGAGAAAAAAGGATCCAGTCCAGTAACTATCTGGTTGACATAAAAGGTCTTATCATGTGGCTGTTTGTGAACAGAAGGGGCCTCATCACAAATCTGTTTGTCCAGTTAGAAGAGATCCTGTCATGAGGTTTATCTGTCCCACTGAAAAGTGTCCTGTCCCGAAGATTGAGGTACCCAAACCCTACTGGTCTATAAAACTTTAATATAGAATCATAAAGGAACGCCTTCTTCCTGAGGTTTACATAGCAGGTTCATATTTTCTTGGAGGTCTCTGTGACAAGAGTTCTGACTGCCTTTCTTTGAAAGCACATATGTGAAGAATCAGATGCTCACTTACAGCACCTTTGTTTAATACAGAAGACAACTGCAAATACAGATAAAATATTTCATACTAAAGGCTATCAGGTTAACATTCTGACAACTTATAAAACCAGAAATTCCCCTTCTAAAGCCCTCTGACTATACCAGTATGTATAAGTACAGTAATATAAAAGACCTGGCAGTTTCAACTCATTCACTACCCAAATCAATTTCCATTATTAGGTTGGAAATTTTAGGTTGTTCACCATGTGACAATATGGTTTAACTTAGCATTCAGTATTATGATAATTAAGCAAATTAAAGCATATCAAAAGCTTTCAGAGGAGTCAGAGTCCATTAGTGTCTTAAAGATACCCCACTGAGAAAAGATGAGGCCTTCTATTTCTCTCTTAAACAGAATCCCATCAAATCCCCTCAGCAAAAACTCCGAGAAAATCGTATGTGAGTGATATTATACAAATAAATATTTTGGTACTATTTCACTAGGAGATTAATAAGCTCTCTGTGGGGTGGCTCACATTTTTAAATGCATACATTTTTATGCAGAAAATGCATGACAGTTATTATTCTCCATGAGGACAAAACAGAAAAAAAATGACATAGAATGGTTTAATAGCATCTAAAAGGAAAATCCTCCTTAGAGAAACAGCTGATGGTTATTGCAGTCTATAATGAACATTTGTTTCTCTACAAGTGGCTAACACTGGTTTGTGGATTGAATCTAGCCATCAGAAACATTCCCCATTGCTTGCACGGTATTTTAAAATATTGAGAGAGGCTGTGTAAAACTGAAGATTTCATGCTTCCAGCCACCCTGCTGGCAAAAAACTGAAGCCAATCACCTACATTTTGGGCATGCTCACTCCAGTTTCCCCTGGCCCACTGGATTTCCATGGTCCAATTCCCTGCTAGCTTCACAGTTATTTTACTTGTTTGGCTCATAGTGTTTTCAACCTCTGTTTTGTTTACCTATCCTGACAAGTCATGAAGTATTGTATTTCTGCTTCTAAAGTTTTAAAAACACATCAATCCTCTTCCTTCCTCAATCTTGACTAAATGCATGGACTAAATTGTGAAAGAATGTTCTCAGTTTTAGGCACATGAAAGATGAATATTCAGAGGTTTGAAGTCAGTGAGAGAAGTGAAGTAAAATGTATTTTTTGGGGGGGAGGGGAAATATAAAACTGCAGCCTGGGATTGGGGAGACAGTGCTGAAGAAATAAACACCTATCTAATGTAAAAAGCTAAAGAAAACTATTATATATAAACTATTATAGAGAGAGCATTCCCTAAAGTTTCTTCTGACAACAGCACACGGGTTAGAAAATGTTATCCACTGCTACACACATGTTTAAGTGCAACATGTAAATTAACATAGGATGAAATCTAGGAATCACTCAAGGTCAGGTCTTCAGTTCTCTGCCATTCCTCAAATGCAGATAATGTCCTATTTGAAGAGACAAAGAAATGGAATATTTCCAGTAAAGAATAATTTCAAGAAATATTAGTTCTGCATTAGCTAAAACCTGGACCAACTTAAAATAAAATTTAAGGAACAGAAGCCCCATGTTTGAATAAAACCACCTCCGGCAGGGATGTCCAGGGTCAATAATGATGCCAGGAATGATTCTTCTTTATTTTTTTTCTTTTAATTTTCTTTTTTTAATTATTTATTTATTTATTTATCCCCTTTTGTTACCCTTGTTGTTTTATTGTTGTAGTTATTATTGATGTCGTTGTTGTTGGATAGGTCAGAGAGAAATAGAGAAAGGAGGAGAAGACAGAGAGGGGGAGAGAAAGACACCTGCAGGCCAGCTTCATCATTTGTGAAGCTACGCCCCTGCAGGTGGGAAGCCGGGCTCGGGATTCTTACCCCGTCTTTGCGCTTCGCTCCACGTGAGCTTAACCCGCTGTGCTACCACTGGACTCCGGATTCTTCCTTCTATATGGAAAAAAAATTAATGCCAGTATTAGTCATGAAATAAAAGGAATGCTAGCAATAACCAGGAAAGAATTTTATTTCCTCAACAACTAAAATATATATATATATATTTCTTTTCTTGAGGAAAACATTTTGTATGTAAAAGCAAGTGAATTAAAATCAGTTTAAAAATAAAATATTGTAAGCAAAAATAGTAAAGAAGTAATACTTTTTAATTGTACTAATCTTTTAGAGAGTGAGTAAGCATTACTTTGGGTCTGTGGTAGTATTTGGGTAATAATGTTGCAGCGATTATTAGCTAAATTTTAATATAATTAAAACAGCTCACAATTTGTCACTGATGTACTACTTTGTTTTCTTGATTTTTTTATTTTGACTAGCAGTTTTAAAAGGATAAACTTTATTTTTAATACATTATTTATAACTCAAAAAAACATTTTATGAACTAAAGTGTATGTTTCCAAGCAAAAATATCACAGCTCACAGTTTAGACTTTCACTGTTTTAAATTTTAAGCACAAACAAAAACTTCAAGTGGTTATCTAGGATGACAACTAAATTGACTAGATTCTCTTTCTTTTGTCTTTGTCTTTGTCTTTGTCTTGACAGATAACTTACCTCCTATATCTCAACAGTGATTCTCACTTCCATATCCCAGCTCCATTCTATTTTTATCCCAATAGGAAATGCACCAGTAATATTAGAAAAAAATGGAATAATATTGCTTGTTAAGAATTTTTTTAAGGGGGCCGGGAGGTAATGCAGCAGGTTAAGCACACATGGCACGAAGTGCAAGGACCAGCATTAAGGATCCCCGTTCGAGTCCTGGCTCACCACCTGAAGAGGGGTCCCTTCACAAGCGGTGATGCAGGTCTGCAGGTGTCTTTCTGTCTTTCTCTCCCTCTCTCTGCCCCCACTGATTTCTCTCTGTCCTATCCAACAACAACAGCAATGGTTATAATAACAACATCAAGGTAAACAAAATGGGAAAAATGGCCTCTAAGAGCAGTGGATTTTTACTGCAGGCACAGAGCCCCAGCAATAACCCTGGAGGCAAAAAAGAAGGAGGAGGAGGAGGAGGAGGAAGAGGAGGAAGAGGAGAAGAAGGAGGAGGGGAATTTTTAATACATGAGCTTTAACATACTAAATATTTTAAGAATATACTGGAAGGGCTCCATCAGCATCCAGAAAGAGAGAAAGAAAAGGACAGGGACATATAGAGGTAGTTATGATGTTATGAGTGGCTTAGAGGGAAAGAGAGGAGTGAATCAGAAAAAGAAGGGGCAACTACATATAAATGTGGACAGATAATTATAGAGAAGATGGTTGGCCCAGGTCTAAAACTTTGGGGATACAGTGGTGGATTACAGTGGGGAGAGTGAAGATTCAGAATTCTGGTGGTGGGAATGGTGTGGATTCAAACTCCTGTCAACATGTAATTCTGTAATATAAAAATATAAAAAAATAAAAAAAATAAAATAAGTAAATAAATAAGAATATACTGGAAGGGGCCAGGTGGTGGCACATCTGGATAAGTGCACACATTACCATGGGGAAGGACTTGTCTTCAAGCTCCCAGTAACCACCTGCAAAGAGGAAGCTTCACAAGCATTAAGGCCGTGTCACAGCTGTCTCTCATTTTCTCTCCCTCTTCTCTCTGTCCAATTAAATAATAAGCAGAGTCAAAATGGAAGTGGTCTGGAGAACTCCACTGACAAGAGGTATAGGTAAAAATTGCAAAGAAGTAGAAGCAAAACAAGAAAGTGTATGGCAATAGCTTGCATAATTACAGTATTTCAAAAAGTACAGTTGACCAGGTCAGTGCACAGGAGAATCCAGCCCATACCCACCCCTCTGGGTTCTTCTACTAGAATAGTAGTCAAAGAATAGCATAGCAAAGAAAAATCAATTTATTAGTATGCCCAAGGGAGATAAAATGGATTACACACCACAGCTTTGGTGAGGGTGAAAGGGATATAGATTCTGAGTTAGGGGGCCTGGGGAAGCAAAAGAGAAAAGGTTAAGACTTCACATGACAAGGAAGGGATGACTTCAGTTTTACTTTGAGAGTAAAGATGTGATCCTCAGACAGCTAGGGCACATGTACATATAAACTGAAACCTGATTGATATTGCCCTTCAGAAACAACAACACAAAACTTTTCTTCCAGGCCATAAGAAGGAATGTGATTTCTTCTTCAGCCATGAAAAAAGACAATGGTTTTGGCAGTGGTGATCTCTTCCAAAACTAGGGAAGGACAAAGAATTAAGACAAGGGCAAAAAACGCTTCAGTCTCTAAGACTTTTATTGCTCTAAACTCAAAATAATCTGTATCTCAGAATCTTGCCCATGTCTTGAGAAACCACTTCTAAGAATCTTAGGGTAGTCTGTTTAGCACACCCTAAATTGTTTGGGATGACTATCCTGAAGTTTTGATCTCTTATAGCACTGATAGGTTTAAAGTTTGGCTTGCTCATGTGGCCTGCTGAAATATTACAACTACCCTATTCCAAAAGCTGCTAATTTAAGATTAATTTAACAGCTTTCAGAAAATAATTATCTCGGCTTTCTTGACTGATTTGGTGGTAAGAGAAGGACAAAATTGCATTATTTAGCCCTTCATCTCAGTCACTATGAAACTTAAGAAGTAGCCAAAATAGAAATACAAGAGGATGTTTCTGTGTCATAAAAAAACGACATTCTAGTGACCTGGGAGGTGGCACAATGAAAATGTTGGACTCTCAGGCGTGAAGTCCTAAATTCAATTGAATGATTCTCTCCTCCTCCTTCTTTTCTCTCTTTCTTTGTCATACATATTATAAAAGAATATTCTAAACCCTGTCTCAAGGCAGTTCCAACTGGTGGTGATGTATCTAAGGTCTTATCTGGAATGATATCTTGATCAATTCCTCTTTTATGAGACCTCATTAATCAGCATCATTTTTTAAATTGTCACTGAGTTATCCCTGCACTATGAATACACCATCCCAGTGGTTCCCCCCCACCCTTGCTTTTTTTTTTTTTTTCCTTTTTTTCTTTTACTTGATAGAATAGAGAGAAATTTGAGAAGGGCGAGTAAAGCGAAAGAGAGACACCTAAAGCACTGCTTCATTCCTCATGAAACTTCTTATGCAAGTGGGGACCAGGGGTCTAAACCAGGGTTGTTACTGCTTAGACCAACATGTCAAACAAAACAGTTGACCAGAAAACATGGTCATCAATGCCTGCTAAAAAGTTTCATGGTTTCAAACTTATTTATCTATACATAAAGATTACCTGGTTTAATTTCTAGATATTTTTTATAAACAAAAAACTAAAGATGTGGGGTAGAGGAGTGATGTTTCCGGTAAAGCACACGTGTTACCATCTCTAGGACCCATGCCCAAGTTCCCAGTGCACACCTACAGGGGGGAGTTATGCAAGTATTGGAGCAGTGCTGTCAGTGCCTGTCTTTCTCTTCCTCTTTTACCCTATCTCCCACTTCATTTCTTTCTGTCTTTACTGGAAGAAAAGGAGAAAGAAAGGATGGAAAAAAGTAAGGAAGGAAGGAAGGAAAGAAGGAAGGGAGGGAGGGAGACAAAAGGGGAGGGAGAGAGAAGGGGAGGGAGGTAGGGAGGAAGGAGACAGACCACCAGAAAAGATGGAAATGTCATAAAGGCACCAAGCCCAAGCAAGTACCCTGGTTGCCAACACAAGTACATGCTCATACATACACACACCACTAGTGAATCATTCTGTTAATTCTGATTATGAAGTAATTATCATCATCTTTATCATTATGAATAATTGGTAATAAATCACTTTTAGGTAATTGCCCATTTTAGATGACCCAAAATGCATAAAAGTTGAAATTAATTTGTAGTCTGGCACTACCTACATATTAATAAAATACTATTTTTCATAAAATGTTTGCCGTTACACTTAAAAGAATTTTTGGAGTTCTTCTATGTATATAGGTTAAAATAACTGACCAATTTTAGATTTGTGTGTGTGTGTGTGTGTGTGTGTGTGTGTGTGTGTGTGTGTGTGTAATAAGTTTCATCTGACTAAATCAGTGGACAGAATTTTAGTCATTTCTTTTTGGTTCAGATTTCAGAATCAACCCTTTAGTATTCTTATGTCTTCCTTCCCTGTGAAGTAACCAATGTAAGTGAAATAAAGTGATTTTTAATGGAATAGACTGTTCAAATGACCCTATTTCTGAAGAGGGCATTTTCATGAATATTTATTTAATCTCTTTTACTTTTCTCAGGTTTTATTTTAAATTATGTTCACCAGTATAACCTCAGGAGTTGAACAATCTATTTTTTCATGAAGGCACTGAATAATAAACATATACCTGTTGCATAAGTTTCTAATAGACTTCTAGAACTTGCTTTTAAAATATTTATCTAATACCACCCAACTATATATAACAGATAAATCCCCTGTCCTTTAAGATTTTCTTAAATAAGATAGAAAAATCAAAACATATAGAACAAATGCAGAAAATGTAAACCAAATAATAGTACTGTCTAGAGAATTATCAGAAACAATACTGATAAGCTCAGAATGAGATGGAGTAATATGCATATATATCCAATGCAAAATCATAGTTTTCTTTTTTTTAATATTTTATTTATTTAATCATGAAACATGATAGGAGAGAGAGAGAAAGAACCATACATCACTCTGGTACATGTGCTGCTGGGGTTTGAACTCAGGACCTCATACTTGAGAGTCCAATGCCTTGTCCACTGTGCCAACGCCCGGACCACCAAAATTATAGTTTTCTGTAATACATAAGAGCAAAAAATTTGCATAAAAATTTGAAAATTACTCATTTCACATGGGGCATTTACTAAATTTTTATGCTAGGCTTGGTAAAAAGAAATGCTCATAAGCTTATCTTGAGTCTGATTTAATCACAATCTTTACTTTTTTATATAAATTCTTATTCTTATTAAACTCTTCTAAGTGTGGATACTCGAAACATGAATATCCACTAAAAAAAACTAAGTTAATGAGTGTTACAAATAGCTACAAATGATAGGTGAGCATAATTGTCTCAAAACTAATCTCATAGAAAATAACCATGATTTGTGCTAGCAAGGGCAAAATAAAAAATATATATTATTTTCCTAATTCTCCAATAGAAATTCTATTTGCTTCTTTGAAAGTCTAAAATAAAGATAGATGCTACAGTAGGATATCAGTCAACTAGGAATAGTGAGTCTGGGAGTCGGGCTGTAGCGCAGTGGGTTAAGCGCAGGTGGCGCAAAGCACAAGGACCGGCATAAGGATCCCGGTTGGAACCCCGGCTCCCCACCTGCAGTCGCTTCACAGGCGGTGATGCAGGTCTGCAGGTGTCTATCTTTCTCTCCTCCTCTCTGTCTTCCCCTCCTCTCTCCATTTCTCTCTGTCCTATCCAACAACGACAACAACAACAATAACTACAACAATAAAACAACAAGGGCAATAAAAGGGAATAAATAAATAAAATAAATTAAAAAAAAAAAAGGAATAGTGAGTCTGCGAAAAGACTTTATGTCTAAGGCTAAAAATCTCCCAGGTTTAATGCCCAGCACTACCAGAAGCCAGACTTTAGCTGCTCTGGCAAAAAAAAAAAAAAGTCTTCCAGAGATATGGCTATGGGATAACAGTGAACAGCAAAGACACTCTCCCAAAATAACAAATACCAGCAAATATTGAATTTAACAAACCTCAGCTAAGATATCCACAAGACTCAGGTAGGTACTATCCTTGGGGTGAGAAGATGCACACAACTGAAATCAAATACGAAAGTTGAGAGCTCTGGCAACAATCTACACTATGTTGTCTCTTAAATAACAGCAGTCAAAGCAACACACAGTGCTGCCTGTGAAAGGGGGCAACCTCTGAGCTTTAATCCATGACATCAGGGGCGTAAGAGTACTGAACTGGTACATGCCACACAGTAGCAGGGGAAATACCTCACCAAAAGTGGTCTGGTCTGCCCCCAAACTAAGGGAGATATACAGAGAGGTAATTTGCAGTAGCTGGTGGCTAAAAGGTAATTTTCAGCAGCTGAAAATTAAACTAAAAATTAAACAGTTAAATTGTAAATTTAGCACTGCTTCTTTGAACACAGCTGCCACCTAATAGCAAACTTCTGAGGCTTGAATTTAGACTGATGTTCTACAGAGAAGCCATATGTCCGCACCACACAGAGTACGGAAAAACTCAAGGAAATAACATGCAACATAATCCCAAGCTCCATCACCTAATATAAAAACAAAGTGAAATCCAGTAATCATGACAATAGCACCACCTGTTGACTCATCAATAACCAGATAATAAATGCACCAACAGTGGAGAAATGGCAAGAGCAAATTTCAAAATACAACAATCCAGAAAGACAGAAATGAAGCAGAAAGACTACAGGAAAATTTAGATATTGAGGAACTATCAGAAAAAGAATATAGAAAAAAAAACATTATGAAGTCTCTCCAAGAGTCTAAGCATAGTATGGAGAAGCGTATTCAATATTTGAACAATATTTCACTAAGGAACTCAAAATTAGGGAACACAAAAGAAAAGCTTCAAACAAAGTCCCCTAAGACATTTGAAAACATGAAAGAACTTCAGAGTTCATTAACCAGTTAGAAATCATGAAAGAAAAACTCGAAACAGAATTGTAGGGTTTGAAACAAACCTTGAATGCAGTAAAAGCTCAAGGTAGACTCACTCATACAAAAGAAAGAGTATCTAACCTAAAAGATATATTCCCAGTAGCAATATAATAGAGTTCTTTCTCCACATCCTCCCCAACACTTATCTCTCTCTCTCTTTTTTTTTTTTTTTTTTTTTTTTTGATAGAACCCATTCTCACAGGTAAGAGGTAGAATTTCATTGTGGTTTTGATTTGCATTTCTCTGATGATTAGTGAATAAGAACATTTCCACATATATCTGTGGGGCATGTGTATCTCTTCTTTAAATAACACTCTTTCATATCTTCATTCATATCTATCCACTTTTTAATTGAATTTTTCTTTTTGTTGGGCTCTATGATTTCTTTATAGATGTTTGAATATAAACTAGTACAAGCACTATGGAGAACAGTATGGAGAATTCTTAAACAAATACAAATAGAAATACCATTTGACTCAGCAAGTCCACTAATAGACAGTCACCCAAAATATATAATAACACTGATTCAAAGGGATATATAGACTCCTGTGTTTATATTGGTTTTATTCACAATAGCAAAAACTTGGAAACAACCTAAATGCCCTTTGGAAAATGACTAAATTTTTAAAAAGTTATGGGAAAGCTAAATACTGAGAGAAAAGTCTGTTTTAATATCCAACCAAAGAGATTTGTTTACACCAATGTTCATGGCAACAGCACAGTTTGTATTAGCCCAAACTTGGAAGTAACCTAGGTGTCCAAAAACACCTGTGGCTAACAAAGTTGTGGTACAATGGAATACTGCTCAGCTATTAAAAATGATGAAGTAATCTTCTTCACCTCATCTTGAATGAAGCTTGAAGGAATCATGCTAAA
Organism: Erinaceus europaeus; assembly: GCF_950295315.1. NCBI lineage: Eukaryota > Metazoa > Chordata > Mammalia > Eulipotyphla > Erinaceidae > Erinaceus > Erinaceus europaeus. The sequence goes on from NC_080172.1 coordinate 88,670,804, forward strand.
TGAGATAATCCAGAAAGAGAAAGATACATATGGAAAGATCTCACTCATGGTCAGAATTTAAGAAACAAGAACAGAAAGGGGATATACAAAGAAATGAAATTTGTACTGGGTTTGGTGTATTGCACCTAAGCAAAGGACTCTGGAGGACAGGGAAACAAGTAGGGAGAGAGAGGTTTTTCATGATGCATGATGCATGCATCATGGAAAAGGACCTAAGTTGGGGGTAAGACTGTTTTGTAGACAGTTGAGCTGAGATAAAAGATTTTACCTATGTGTCAAGAAATGTACTGTAAACCACACACACACACCAAAAAATAGCAAAGAAGTGTCAGATTTGGTGCAAAAACTAGAATCAAATTGGTATAGCTATTCATCTTAATATTCTTCTCTCAGTTCTATGGATAAAGGTCATAGGCATTAAGTTTGGTTTATTTCAGAATTTCCCATCAGCCTTCAAGAGGAACCAAAGTGCAGCAATGCCTGAGTTTATTTTGTTCATAGGTGTAAATTCAGAAAAGAACTGATTTAACAGCTCTTCCTGTGAAAAAAAACCCTGAGGCTCTGGAGTTGAGTATAAATTTAATGTAATCTTACTCAAAGAAACTTCTGTAAACAGTTTTAATAACTAGAATAATAACAATGGAAATAGTTAATGTTTACTGATTACTTACAATATTAGAGGTATTGTCCAAGAAGCATGAACTTTATCTTCCTAAGCCAGTGTAATCATTATCTTCATTTTCCAGATAAACAACTGACTATAACAGTTATCATCAACTGCATCCATACTTTGCAAGCAAATTTGCATGAATTATACACCACTTATAATCTTTCACTTATGATATGTTAAAAATGCTGAACAGAAAAGCCAAGAACAGGGCTAGCACACACTAAAATTCAATTACTATCAACTGCTCTTCAACAGAGGTGGACAGGAAATGTTAAGCACTTCAGATTATTCAGCATACCTTTCCTTAATCATTAAATGTCAAAGTCACACTTCCCTAGACAATTATGACAATAGGAACTTTTTTTTTTACTCAGTTCTCTCTAGAGAGTATTACAGCCCTTTGTGAGAAAAAACTGATAAAAAGAATGACAAAACAGTTCATTGGATTTAGCTAGGATATTAGATATGTGTTCACTAATTTATTCAGTAAATGTTTATTGGTCATACAGTATTAATAAGGTAATAGAGTATGTCTCACTGAATGAGAAAGAAGAAACGAATGCATTACATGTGCTGTTTACAGTGTATGAAGACAAATTGTGAATTAAAAAAAATCATCGAGAATATAGACAATGGGCCAGAGAAGTAGCACACAAAGTAAGGCAACTGTCTTGTCATTTATGGTTCAAGTTTGAGTTCTGATACCACATGAAAGAAATGGCACTGTATCCTTCTTTCTCTCTCTGTGCAAGTATTAGGCCAAAACTTGTATAAAAATAATAATAAAATAAGTAAAATTACATATGCTGTAAGACATGTACCATGTGTAAATTAAAATGTTTTTGTTGCTTAGAGAACAGCATGTTTGAAATTTGGAGAATATTTTGTGGAGAAACCTAGAAAGTGTCATCGAAAAAAATAGGGCCTAAGGTTGGGAGAAGAGACTTTGAAGAAATTAAGTCTGAGATAAGCAAATTCTGAGCAAAAGAACAAGATGAGGTAAAATTTGGGTGAAAAAAGTGTAAAGCATTTTGAGAAACTGCCACTTCTGCTGAAGTAGTCTGTTGGGATCAAAGGAGAAAAGATTGAGAAGATCAGAAAGTAAATCATCACAAAGTTCAAATTAGAAAGGTGAGAGCATCATTGAGCATTTAGAAGATTTGTATATTATGAAAGAGAGAATGAGAATGCAAGATGAGAAAGAGAGAAGGCCAGAATATTAACAATCTGTTATAAGGTGATGCCGGTGCCATGAATTGAACCTGCAGTCTTTGGAGTCTTGGACATCTGCCGGGCTAGCTTCATGGGTTTTTCTTCCCAGGCACATGCTTTCTGGGTTGGAGAGAGCTGAACCGGAGCCAACCTGGGCTGCTGCTTACTCAGCAACTGCGGGAGAGAGACCAGGAACTCGTGGCGGAGTGGGAAAGCAGTGCAATCCCTTTATTGATCAGAGACAACGCCTTTTATATCTTAGAAACCGGAAGTGGCAAATCGGAAAAGGAAATGGCTAGGAAAGGGGGTGGAGAAAAGATCGGGTAGGTAGAAAGCTTCCATAGCAGCTGCTGCGAAGGTTCTAACTAGTGGGATTACCAATACCCTGCAGGCAAAACAATAATTATGTAAATAGACCATAGTATCAGCGATGGAGCAGAGGGGCTAGAGTAATGCCCAACAGACATCCATATTGGTATGCTATCAGACTACATGATCTCCCTAGACTGGACAGAATATTCTGAGTAGAGGAGAACCATAACAAAGATCACCTTTTGGAAATATTTGTTCTTCAACTGTATTAGAATGAAGTGGGCACAGACTGGCACTTCAGAGGCATTTAAGGAGAAACCAAGCAAGAGTAGGCAATATAGTAAAACAAAAAGTAGAGTTGGGAATGTTGCTACTCTGGGGTGAGTATAGGGAAAGTAATTCCTGGTTTAGAAAATTTAAAAGAAATCAATATGAAATGTGGAATTCATACGTAAAGACAGATGCAGTTATGGAAACACTGAATTAGCAGATTTTCCTTAAAATCAAGAAGACATGTCTAAAAAATAGTTAACTATCTTTCAAAGCTAGGTTTGTCATCTTCCTCTGTAGTACTTTACTGATACATTACCAAAAAAATTATTTTGAGTGTCATCTATAAGTTTAACACTGTATGAGGCTCTGAATACACAAGTATCTAAATGATGTTGATTGTGTATGACCATATCTCTTATGTACCCAACTTTCTTTATTCCCCTTAAGTTAGGCTCTGAATACACAAATATCTAAATGATGTTGATAGTGTATGACCATATCTCTTATGTACCCAACTTTTTTTATTCCCTTTAAGTTACCCTATATACTTCCCCATTTCCTCTCAACTTGATTAATGTATCAGACTAAACAACTCCTTCCCTGAAGCTTTAATCTTCTGAAAAACCTATTCTCTATACTCGAGCTGCACTGGCAGACTTGTCTCAAGTGGCCTCCCCCAGGGCTCTGTTCTGGCTCCTACGCTACTTAATATTTACATCAATGACCTCCCAGAAACTTCTTCAAGGAAGTTCATCTACGCCAATGACATCTGCTGTGCAACTCAGGCATCAAAGTTCGACATCCTCGAGGAAACACCCACGTCTACGCTCGACCAGACCTGCCAATATACGCGGATATCTTCGCCCACCCTGTCCAACGCTTGAAGTCTCGTCACCCAATCTGATCCCCTATGCCTACACTGATCTTCTCTGTTCCAGACTCTTGGAAACAGAGTTGGCAGTCAGCTGAGGTAAAGAACAAACACCTCATCACAGACTCCTGCAAGCGTCAACCCAGCTTTGACCTAGCACGTTATGATTGGGCCCTCCTCAATCGCTATCGAACAGGCCATGGCCGGTGCGCCGCTATGTTCCATCACTGGGGAGCCAGAGACGACCCGAACTGCCCCTGCAGCTACAGACAGACTATGACCCACATTGTCAACGACTGCCACCTCTCCAGATTCAAAGGAGGTCTCGAAACTTTACATCAGGCTCAACCTGACGCTGTTGACTGGCTACGGAAGAAGGGCAAACGCTAGAAGAAGAAGGACTTCCCGATTAGGTCCCCAGCTGAGCAAGTTGTGGTATATATACACAATGGAATACTACTCAGCTGTAAAAAATGGTGACTTCACCGTTTTCAGCCCATCTTGGATGGACCTTGAAAAAATCATATGTTGAGTGAAATAAGTCAGAAACAGAAGGATCAATATGGGATGATCTCACTCTCAGGCTGAAGTTGAAAAACAAGATTAGAAAAGAAAACACAAGTATAACCTGAAATGGAATTGGAGTATTGCACCAAAGTAAAAGACTCTGGGGTGGGTGGGTGGGTGGGGAGAATACAGGTCCATGAAAGATGATGAATGACATAGTGGGGGTTGTATTGTTAAATGGGAATCTGGGGAATGTTATGCATGTACAAACTATTGTATTTACTGTTGAATGTAAAACATTAATTCCCCAATAAAGAAATAAATTTAAAAAAAAAGAAAAGAAATGGACCTACCCTACAATCCTGCAATTCCTCAACTGGGGATATAACCTAAGGAATCAAATGTAACCTTCCAAAATATTTGCATAAACATGTTTCTTTTTTTTTTCTTTTTTTTAATTTCTTTATTGGGGAATTAATGCTTTACATTTGACAGTAAATACAATATTTTATACATGCATAACGTTTCCAAGTTTTCCATATAACAATACAACCTCCACAAAGGATGTCCTCTGTCATCCTTTTTGGACCTGTATTCTCCCCTCCACCCACCCAGACTTTTTTACGTTGTTATAAATTCAATTCCAGTTCAGGTTCTACTTGTGTTTTCTCTTCTGATCTTGTTTTTCAACTTCTGCTTGAGAGTGAGATCATCCCCTATTCATCCTTCTGTTTCTGACTTATTTCATTTAACATGAAATTTTCAAGGTCCATCCAAGATCAGCTGAAAACGGTGAAGTCACCAGTTTTTATAGCTGAGTAGTATTCCACTGTGTATAAATACCACTACTTGCTCAGCCACTCATCTGTTATTGGATACCTGGATTTCTTCCAGGCATTGGCTATTACAAACTGTGCTGCTAAGAATGTATGTGTACACAGATCTTTTTGGATGGGTGTGTTGAGTTCCTTAGGAAATATCAACAAGAAAGGAATTGCAGGATGATAGGGTAGGTCTATTACTAGCCTTCTGAGAGTTCTCTAGACTGTTCTACATAGAGGTTGGACCAATTTACATTATCACCAGCAGCACAGGAGGGTTCCTTTGACCACACAAACTCTCCAGCATTTGCTGCTTTTACCTTTTCTGATGTATGACATTCTCACAGGAGTGAAGTATTTCATTTTTGTCTTTATTTGCATTTCTCTGACAATCAATCATGTGTCTCTCAGCCTTTTGGATCTCTTCTCTGTTGAATATTCTGTCCATGTCCTCTCTCCATTTTTGGGTGGGGTTATTTGTATTCTTGTTGTTGAGTTTGGTAAGCTTTTTATATATTTTGGTTATTGACCTCTTGTCTGATGTATGGCATGTAAAGATATTCTCCGATTATGTGAGGAGTCTCTTGGTTTGGGTAGTGGTTTCTTTTGCTGTGAAGAAGATTTTTAATTTGATGTAGTCCCATAGGTTTATGTTTGCTTTAGTCTTCTTTGTAATTGGATTAGTTTCATTGAAGATGTCTTTAAAATTTATGAGGAAAAGTGTCCTACCAATATTTCCCTCTAAGTATCTGATAGTTTGTGGTCTAACATCCAAGTCCTTGATCCACTTGGAATTTACTTTTGTATTTGGTGAAATACAGTGGTTCAGTTTCATTCTTCTGCATGTTTCAACACATTTTTTCCTACACCATTTGTTTAAGAGACTCTGCTTTCCCCATTTAATAGTCTGGGCGCCTTTGTCAAGGATTAGATGTCCATATACATGAGGGCTCACTTCTGGGCTCTCAATTCTATTCCACTGGTCAGTGTGTCTACTCATGCTCCAGTACCAAGCAGTTATAATTACAATAGCCCTATTTGAGATCTGGGAGTGTGATGCCTCCAGTTCTGTTCTTTCTTCTCAAGATTGTTTTTGGCAATCTTAGGTTTTCTGCTTCCAGATAAACATTTGTAGCATTTGTTCTATTCTCCTAAAAAATGTGGGAGGGATCTTGATGGGGATAGCATTAAATTTGTAGATGGCTCTGGGTAGTATATTCATTTTGATGATGTTAATTCTTCCAACCCATGAACATGAAATATCTTTCCACTTCTTTGTGTCTTTTTCTATTTCCTTGAGTAGTGACTCATAATTTTCAGTATACAAATCTTTCACTTTTTTGGTTAGGTTTATTCATAGATATTTTATTGTTTTAGTTGCTATAGTAAAGGGACTTGATTTCTGGATTTCAACTTCTTCTAACTTAGTGTTTGCATAGAGGAATGCCACTGACTTTTGGATGTTATTTTTGTAGCCTGACACCTTACTGTATTGCCTGATGATTTCCAAAAGCTTCTTGCTGGATTCCTTAGGTTTTTCTATGTATACTATCATGTCATCTGCAAGTAGGGAGAGTTTTACTTCTTCTCTTCCAATCTGTATCCCTTTAACTATTTGCTCCTGCCTGATTGCTATGACAAGAACTTCCAACACTATGCTGAATAATAATGGTGATAGTGGGCATCCCTGCTAGTACCTGATCTGAGACGAAATGCTTCCAGTTTTTCACCATTGAGTATGATGTTGGCTGTAGGTTTGCTATTTATAGACTCCACTATCTTCAGGAATTTTCCATCTATTCCCATTTTTTGTAGTGTTTTGATCATAAAGGGATGTTGTATTTTGTTAAAGCCATTCTCTGCATCTCTTGATATGACCATGTGGTTTTTGATCTAGCTTTTACTGATGTGATGGATCACGTTGATTGATTTACGTATATTAAAACAACCTTGCATCCCTGGGATAAACCCTACTTGGTCATGGTGAACAATATTTTTAATATACTGCTGTACCCATTTGGCTATTTTTTTCAATATTTTAGAATCCATGTTCATCAAGATATTGGTCTGTAGTTTTCTTTTTTGGCTGTGTCCCTGTCTGCTTTTTTGTATCAGAGTGATGCTGGCTTTATAGTAACTGGAAGGGAGTATTCCAGTGTCTTCTGGAAGACTTTCAAAAGTAGAGGTATTAGTTCTTCTTTGAAGGTTTTGTAGAATTCATTTGTAAAACCACCTGGTCTGGGACTTTTATTCTTGGGAAGGCTTTTGATAACTGTTCAATTTCATTAGCTGTGATGGGCCTGTTCATTTTATCTAGTTCCTCTTTAATTAATTTTTGAAGTTTGTATGTATCTAGGAAATTGTCCATTTCTTCCAGGTTCTCTAGCTTGGTGGCATATAGTTGTTCATAGAAGTCTCGCATGATATGTTGAATTTCTGTGGTGTCTATTGTGATATCTCCTCTTTTATTTATGATCCAATTTATTTGGGTCTTCTCCCTTTTTTTGTTTTGTGAGTCTGATTAAAGGTTTGTCGATTTTGTTCACTTTTTCAAAGAACCAACATTTACTTGCGTTGATCTTTTGTATGGTTTTCTTATTTTCAGTGTTATTGATTTTTGCCCTAACTTTAGTGATTTCTATCCTTCTGGTTGTTTTATGGTTCCTTTGTTCTTCTTCCTCTAGGTCTTTAAGATGTGTAATCAGGCTGTTTATTTGTGCTTTTCATGTTTCCTAATGTGTGCTTGTATGGAAAAGAGAATCTCATAGCCCCAACAAAGTATAAATCTTCTCCTGAGTTTCCTTGTTAGTTTTCTGTCCCCTGGTATCAGCACAGGGCCTCCACCTACCCCCCCCCTCCCCCCGCTGCTCCAGATTCTGAGGGCAATAGCAATGGAGACTCACAGTTATATTTCATGAGTCTTAGAGGAGTCCTTTCCTCCCTTCCATCGTCTTTTTGCTGTTGAAACAGACTGGAGATGGTGTCTCAACTGGTACACTTCCGAACTGTTACCTATCACTTAATCTCTCCCTAAGCTCCTCTCTGTCCACAAGCCATACACGTTTGACTCACTGGTGATTTGGTGCGTTCATAAGGTCGTTGTAATCCTGTCTTTTTGCAGTCCCAGGTGATCTCCTCAACATGTTGTTTCTTATATAAAGACTATTCTCACTCCTTCTTCTTGTCTTCCCATCTACTTTTTGGTTATAAATTAGACATCTTACTCCCCAGATAATACCTTTGGCCCAACTGCATGTTAGCTATCAGGCTCAAGCAAAAATGAGTAAAGTCATGGGCCCCTTGGAATATACCTAAAATAGACTTATTAATTTTTCCAAAATGGAAACCCCAAATCTCATCTATATTCTTGCCTTTAGGTTCCTCATTATTAAACAAATTTTCTGCTTTGTATCTTAATGCTTTTTCAGACACCAAGTTGAAGATGCTACTATGTTGCCAACCTGACTTCCCTGGGCATACAACCTCACCAATGTACCCTGGAACCCCATCTCTCAGGAGCCCTCCCCCACTAGGGAAAGTTAGAAATAGGCTGAGAGTGTGAATCAACATGCCAATTATATAAGCCTGATCTTCCGTCATCTGCACTCCATAATGATCCTGGGTTCATATTCCCAGAGAGATAAAAAATAAGAAAACTTCCAGTAAAATGTATGGGATATGGAACTCTGGTAGTGGGAAATGTGTGGAATTTTATCCCTTTTATCTGATGGTTTTGTAGATATTTTCTATTTTTATTTTATATATAAATAAAATAAATTAGACATCTTTCAACTGTCTATTCGGCGTTCCTACTGCATTTTCACAGCACTCTCTATTTCTCTAATTATAGCATTCATCATATATTATTTTCAGTTCACTCTTCAGTCCCTATAAACTAATATACTATAATTGACAGAAGGATGTGGGCTATATTTCCTTAGTTATTTCATTTGGGGAAAATGGTTTACAAGAATGTTGTTGGCACATAGGTAAAACCACTTATCTCTCATGGTAGGTGTCTTCATATCAGTCCCACCATTCACTGACGTCTTTAATCCACCACGATTCCCTAGATCCCCAAGGCCCTCCCCTAGGAGGAGACCACCAGGTAGTCTCCTCCTTCTTCAGAGTCCTTTGCTTTGCTGAATTTCAAGATACTCCCTCCAGAGGTTTTCCCTTTCCTTCTTTGTTTCTTAGTTTTCACCAATGAATGAGACTGTCTTATCTAACTGTATTAATACTACCTAATAACACCTCAGATAAAACAAATAATGATATTTAGTAAATTAGTTAAAATCAATTTTCATTGTGGTACCCTACCAATTATTTATTATGTGTTGTCTTCCTAATAGATCATGAATTTCTTGAACTTAAGGACTGTGTTTCATAATTTCTCATACTTTGTATCATCCCAGCTGATTTTAAAAAATATTTTCTTTTTAATTTTAATTTAATTTCTTTGATAGAACATAGAGAAATTGAAAGAGGAAAAGGGGGAATGGAGAGAGTGTGAGAGAGAGAGAGACCCACAGCACTGCTTCAATACTTGTGAAGTTCTCTTTCTGTAGGTGGGAAACAGAAGCATGAAGCTGGTTCTTTGTGCATGGTAATGTGCACTCAACCAGGTGTGCCATCACCTGGCCCCTCCAGCCTAACTGATTTTAACAAGGTAGAAATCCAATAAATTTTAGATAAGTAAACAAGTAAATAAAAGTTATTCCTATACAGAAAACACCATACTTAATTTCACCACTTACCCTTTGTCATTGTTAGTGATGAGGCATATGAAATTTTACAGCTAAATAGTAAAAATTTATTTCCTATATACTTTATATTTATTTATTTATTGCTCCACCACTTTTCTTTTTATTGAGAGGGGTGAAAGCTTTACAGTGAATTAATTGACATATACGTACAATTTCCAGGCCTTCTTTTTCCATTTTATAGGATAGGACAGAGATAAATTCAGAGGGGATGGGATGATAGAGAGGCAGAGAGAAAGACAGATACCTGTAGACTTGCTTCACTTGTGAAGTGACTCCCCTGCAGGTGGGGAACTGGGGACTAAGCTCAGGATCCTTACATGAGTCCTTGTACTTGGTACTCTGTGTTTAATTCAGTGCACTACCACCTGGCACAGCCCCCAGTTATCTCTCTCTCCTCCCTCCTCAACCATCCCCAGAGTCCTTTGCTTTAGTGCAATATAGCATATCCAGTCCATGTTTCACTTTGTACTCTCCCTTCCCATCCTACTTAATTTAGTCCCACAATTAAGTGATATTATTTGGTATTATTATTATATTATTACTATAATATTATTATTCTCTTTTTATCTTATCCCATTCAACAGGATATCTCAAGTTTCATCCAAGAAGATGCAAAAGAAGTAACATCATTTTAACAGCTGAGTAGTGTTCCATCATGTATATATACAACACTTTTTTTTTTTTTATCCACTCATCCGATGTTGAACATTTGGGTTGTTTTCAGGCTCTGGTGATTACAAATTGTGCTGCTATGAACATAGGTATACACAGATATCTTCTGATAAGAGTTTCTGTTTCCTCTGGTTAAATTCCCGAGAGAGAAATGGCTGGGTCATAGTGTAGATCCATTTCTAGTGTCTTTATAAGTCTCCAAATTGATTTGCACAATAGTTGGACCATTTGCACTCACAGTGTAGAAGTGTGCCTTTCCTCCCACAGCCTCTCCAAAGTTTGTCATTTCTGTCCTTTCTGATGTATGATATCCTTGCAGTTGTAAAGTGGTATTTCATAGTTGTATTTAATCTGAATTTCTATGATTATCAGTGACTTTGAACACCTAATATATCTGTTGGCCCTCTGGATCTCTTCCAAGTAAAATTTCTGTCCATGTCCTGGCTTTATCTCTGTTTACTAATGAGGGTTTTTTTTTGTTTGTTTGGTTTGTTGTTGTTTTGTGTGTGTGTGTGTGTGTGTGTGTGTGTGTGTGTGTGTGTGTGGTTTTCTTTTTGTTATTTTGGTTATTAGTTTTTTTATCTGGTATGTGTGTTGTATAAAGATATTCTCTCATGCTGTAGGGTGTCTTTCTGTTTGAGTGGTGGTACTCTTTGCTATGCAGAAGCTCTTCAGTTTGATATAGTCCCATTAGTTTATTTTCATTTTTTATTTTCTTTGCTGCTAAATTTGAATCCTTAAAGGTTTTTTTTTTTTTTTTGTAGCATAGGTCATGAAGTGTTCTGCTAATGCTTTTTCTATGTATTTGATAGTTTCTGGCCTAATGTCTATGCCCTTGATCCACCTGGAGTGGACTTTTGTGCATGGTGACAAATGATTGTTCAATTTCATCCACTTAGATGTTTCAATCCAATTTTGCCAGCACCATTTGTTGAAGACATTTGTTTCCCAGCACCATTTTTTTTTTTGAGTCTTCTTGTCAAAAGCAAGCTGGACTTATGGGTGGTAGCTTATTTCTGGATCTTCAATTTTATTCCACTGGTCTGTGTATCTATTTTGAATACAGTACCAAGCACTTTTGATTACAGTAGCTTTGTAGTATAGCTTGAGGTCAGATATTGTAATGCTGGTCTTGTTTCTCTCTCTCTCTCTCCTTTAAATAACTTTATTTATTTATTTATTTATTATTATTTATTTACTTTGTCTCCAGGGTTATTGCTGAGGCTCGGTGCCTGCACACGAATTCACTGCTCTTGGAAGCCATTTCTTCCCCTTTGTTGACCCTGTTGTTCATCGTTGCTGTTTTCATTGCTGTCATTGTTGCTGGATAGGACAGAAAGAAATGGAAAGAGGAAGGGAATACAGAAGAGGGAGAGACAGATAGACACTTACAGACCTGCTTCACCACTTGTGAAGCGACCCCCCTGAAGGTGGGGAGCCACGGCTGGAACCGGGATCCTTACACAGGTCCTTGCGCTTTGCACCCATGTGCACTTAACTGGCTGAGCTACTGCCTGGCCACTTTGTTTCTCTTTCTTAAGAATGCTCTGGCAATCCTGGGGATGTTTTTAGTTCCAGATAAATTTGTGTAACTTCTGTTCTTTTCCTTTAAAAAAGTTCATTGGTCCCTTATGGGGATGGCATTAATTCTATATATGGCTTTGGACAGGATCGCCATTTTGACGATGCCAGTTCATCCAATCCATAAGCATGGAATGTCTTTGAATATTTTCATATCTCTTTCTGTTTCCTTGAAGAGTGATTCATAGTTTTCAGTGTACTAGTCCTTCACTTCTGTTGTTAGTTTTACTCCCAAATATATAATTTTTTATGCTGCTATGATGGTGATTGATCTCTGTATCTTTTCTTCTGATTCAGTGTTTGCATAAAGGAATGCCATTGATTTTACATACTGATTTTGTAGCCTGTTACTTTACTATATTGTTCAATAATATCCATGAGTTTTCTTTTTTGTATATCTTTTTAAAATTAATTAATTAATCAATTATTGGATAGAGACAGAGAAATTAAGGGGAGTGGGAGATGGAGAGAGACAGAGAGATACCTTGAGTGCTGTAACGTGAGTGCTTAACCAGGTGCACCACCACCTGGCCCCTATCCAGGAGTTTTCTACTGGAGTCAGTAAAGACTATTTTCTAAGATTCTAAATAGACTTAATAAATTCACAATGCTTTATAAACTCCCCTGTGATAGTCACTCCAGCTAATTCCTTGTCATGCTATTCTGCTAGATTTAAATAGACTCCCATTTGGACAGAATATAGGCCAACTCTTCATGCTATTTAAACATGAAGATTCCTGAGTCTCACCCAGAATTCTAGAGTTCAAACCTTAAGATTAGCAAAGTTTTGGGATGCATTGGATCGACCTTCCCGTGATGCATCCCGTGAGTACCCATTCATTGGGGAAACTGACGATCCTTCCTAGCCAACTGAATCCACATGGATCCCAGTCACTTTCAAAACCATTAACTAGCTACGGAAGAAGGGCAAACGCTAGAAGAAGAAGCAAAGTTTTAATAATACTAGGATAAAAGAGCAAATGATTTCTCACTCCTACTGATCTAAAAGATTTGTTTCCTGTAGAATAACAAGAATCCAAACTGTTGTCCTCAAGAGAATTCTAACTACATCTGTTCCCAGGAATCTCTATTTTATGATCTAAGTATATTTAAATTACCAGTTAAAGAATACAAATTTTTAAAAATGGATTCTTTGTGCACCTCTTACCTAAATATTCTTTTGTCTTTATTTTGTAAAGCAATCACACTTTTGCCATCATTTAGTAATTCATTGCCCACCTGGAAGAGCATAACTGATCCTTTGATAGGACACAAAGCTAGTGCTAGAAAGAAGTATTTGCAGCCTAAGTATACCCATATTTAGAAAGATGTAGCTGATAAGACAAGTGATGCTCAGATTAATAAGTCATCAAAAATGAGAAAAAATTGCTTATTCAGAATTATTGTAAGATATATCCTGGATTTCCATCAATTTTTCAGAAAAAATATTGTGCTACTAAATAATCAAATTATCCTACTTTTGTTGTTGTATAAATGCAATTATGGAACTAGGTAGGAATTGTATTTAAGTATAACAGAAACTTCGCTTTGGAAGAATATTCCACTTTTCTTTGTTAATTTCAATAGGCTAAAAGAAGCATCATTTGGTTAAAAATTCTTATATCACAAAGGTTTGTGTGACTATTCTATGAATGATTATCTTGAGAACACTATTTTTTTCCACTTATTTTACTTATCTACCATATTAGTGAAGGCCTCTAAGTACCAAAAAGAGGCTTTGGTTCATTTCAGAAAATGAACTTATTGGGAAAAGTATTGTAATGTCACAGATTTTAAGAAAGGAACTGGAATAACTCATGGTATTTCAATAACAACTTATATTGTCATTTATATGTCCTGAAATTTAATACAATATTTTGTACATAAATTTGGGGTTTTTTTGTACATCTAGAGAAGCAGAGAAATTTACTGATGCATTTCTAGTTTAGCATAACTGCACTGAAATTAAAGATTTCTACTCAATAATAAAACTATGCACAAAGTAAAGAGAGAGATGGTAGGATGGACAAAGATTTTCCCCAAATTTACAAAATTGGCAAGGTATTTATATTGGAATACACAAGGAACTTGTGCAAATTAGCTACAAGTTAAAAGTAATTTCAGTAAAAAATGGATACAAGTAGTGAGCAATCAGCCACATATGAGAAAATTTGAAAACTGACAAAGAAAATTAAGAGATGCTAAAAGTTTTCATAAATAAAGACATACAAATTAATGTCACAATAGGTCAGTCTATACATATTTGTTCAACAAATTTATAAAGGTAGTAATGCCAAGTATTAGCTGTAATGTGAAGCTGCAGGAGCCTTCAAAAACTATTGTCAGGGGTATGCACTAGTGCAGCTATTTGAGAGAATAATCTGTCTCTACTCGATCAAAACAGTATGCGTACACTTATCATTTCCAATTCCACTTTGAATATATTTCTCAAAGATGTGTGTTCATAAGTCCCAAAGGGATTCTATCTACCTGTAAAGACATCTGTTAGGACATCCCCTGCAGTGTTATTTGTGGATTCAAACTATATGTCCATTACTGGAAGTGATAGCTACAGTGTTTGGATTGCACACCAGGGAGGGCAGGGCACAGTTAAAAGCAGTAACTTAGATACAATCACAGCAATATGAATAAACTTAGAGGCATTTCGGAATTTCACTTTTGAATGAAAAAAAGGTTGACAAAAGATATCATATGGCACTTCTACTCATTAAAAGCACTAACAAAATAACAATACATACTTTGTAAAAGCACAAAAAAAGATTCATGTTGTATTTATTTGAAAATGTGCCTATGGTAGAGAAAGGGATGAAAGTGGAATTTGGGAATAGAAATACAAAAGTACCATTAAATAATAAGAGAGAAGAGACCATCCTGGACCACAGATGATAAATATGCATCATGAGACATGTGGTTAGCCATCCTACTGATCATATGACTATTTATTATAATCATTATTTGACAAAATAGAAAGTTCATCTCAGTTCATTCTGTTGAATATCTGAAAATAACATAGAAATATGAATGTGAAGATAAATTTAAAATAACTACTCTTGTAACCTGGGAGGTGGTACAGTAGATATAACATCAGAGTCTTAAAAATGAAGTCCTGTTGGGGGCCGGGTGGCAGCACAGTGGGTTGGAGTCCCTGGTTCCCCACTTACAGGGGAGTCGCTTCACTGATGGTGAAGCAGGTCTGCAGGTGTCTGTCTTTCTCTCTCCTTCTTTGTCTTCCCTTCCTCTCTCTACTTCTCTCTGTCTTATCCAGCAACAACAACAGCTATAACATCAATAACAACTATAATAAGGGCAACAACAAGGGCAACAAAATGGGAAAAATGGCCTCCAGGAGCAGTGGATTCGTAGTGCAGGCACTAAGCTCCAATGGTAACCCTGGAGGCAAAAAGTAAAAATAAATAAATGAATTTGGTTCTACCAATTTTTGCCTACATTATTTTAAGTAATTAATCTCACTACAACTCAGTTTTTTCATCTATATAAGGATAGAAATGGCACTGATTTCACAATGTCATGAAAATTAAATGATTTAATATTTATAAAGGTCTCAGAAAAAAATGTCAGTCATATAATATGTCACATAAAAGTATATTATGAGTAAATACCTGATTTTGCAGATATTTTTACTTGCTTGTTTCTAACTTTAATTGCATCTTTTCATTTCCTTGCCAATGATATGTATAATAACAATCTATTAGAATTCTCTTTTATGTGAAAACCATGATATCCAACATGTCAACTCTAACATCAAATTTTATTCTTGATAATTATGGGTTAGAATTTTATTTTGCATATATGCAAATTTCAGGTGAGGAGATTGTGTTGACCGAATTCATTCATACAGTTATACAATGAATATTTATTAAGCTCTTTATGCAAAGATCTGTATAAGAGCTTCAATGAATGAAAAGATATATCAGAAATGTAACTTGACTTTGAACTGTTTACAGTCTAGTAGCAGAAATAACATGTAGATGTCATAAGAAAAGTGAAGGCAACTTGTTATGAGGACTCACTCAAGAAAGAGATTATATTTTACCCAGAGCAAGATACCAAGAACTTTTAAGGAGGATGCAATTCGGGTAGTCACTTAAAGCTGAACAGAACATGGAAAAGAAGAAGGGTATTCTAATGTGAAAGAACATAGGATTCTATAATTAGACATCTAGTTATCCAAATTTGACTTTAGGCATTAAGAATAACCAAAACTCAGAAGCAGACTAAAACTTGATTGTATTAGCCAATTCTAAGAGAAAAAAAGCAAGAATGGAGACATTATGCTTCCTGATCTCAAAATATATTACAGAACCACTATAATCAAAATTACCTGGTACAGGAATCAAAATAGACACATAGACTGGAATAATAGAACTAAAAGTCCAGAAATCAGAGGTGTGGGGTGGGCAGTGGCACATCTAGTTAAGCACACATAGAACCAAACACCAGGAATCAATTCCAAGCCCCAGCTCCCCACCTGTAGTGGGTCTACTTCACAAGTGGTGAAGCAGGTCTGTAGGTGTCTCTCTTTCTCTCCCTCTATCTTCTCATCCTCTCTCAATTTCTCTCCATCCTATCTAATAAAAACAAATTAGGAAAAGGGAATAATGGCCATTGGGAATGGTAGATTTATAATTCTGGCACCAAACCCAAGCAGTAACCCTGGCAACAATAAAAAAGTTAATTAATTTATTTATTAAAATAAACTAAAAACTTAAAAGACCCAGAAATAAGCCCCCACACCTACAATCAACTAATTTTTCACAAGGATGCCCAAAACATCAAATGGAAAAAGGAGAGCCTATTCAACAGATGGTATTGGGAAACTTGGGTTGAAACATTCAGAAGAATCAAATTAGCCCATCAAATTTCATTATATACAAAAGTTAGCTCCTAGGGCTGGATGGTGGTACCCCTGGTTGAGTGCATATGTTTCAATGCACAAGGACCCAGGGTCAAGTTCCTGGTCCCCACCTGCAGGGGGAAAGTTTTTGCAAGTGATAAAACAGTACTAGAGGTGTTTCTCCATTTCCCTTCCTCTCTACTGGCTCCCTCTTCCCTCTCAATTTCTGACCATCTCTATTCAATAAATATATAAAAAAGATAATAAAAATGTTGACTTCAAGTAAGTCAAATATTTAGAAATTAGACAAGAAAACTATCAAATACTTAGAAGAAAACATAGGGAGACCTCTCTTCCATTTAAGTTTTTGCAACATCTTCTCTGATTTAAATCCAACTGCAAAGAAAACAAAGCAAAAATAAACGAATGGGACTCACCAAACTAAAAAGCTTCTGCAAGGCAAAAGGTATCACTACCATAACAAAAAGACCTCCCCACAGAGTGTGAGAAAATCTTTATGATTCATGTAGAGGACAGAGAACTGATTACCAAATGAACTTTTTCTTTTAATTTCAGGTTTTCACTTGCATTACAGTTGAGATTAAAAAAAAGAAATATTTGGGTTTAAAAATAAGCAAATGTTAAATTCTTACTGTACAAAGAGATGTTATACTTAGGAAAAGGTACAAGGTCCATGTGAAATGATTGTATGTCTGAGATGTTTTCACTGTCATTAGCTCCTTACAATCTCAGAGGGAAGAGATTGTCATATATGACATTGCTCTAGAAGGAGTACTCTTGACATCAGCACTTGTGGAAAGAATAAAGGGGGGGGCAGGATTAAGTAAGAGAGATAGTTTTATAGGGAGGCCCAACAATGTGACCACCTTCTGAGGAATTATGCTGCATAGATGGCCCATTGAATTTATCCTTAGCTGAGTTAAAGGAGGCTTGGAGATTTTTATATCACTTGTTTTCAGTCACTGAAGTAAATTCTGTCCTAGAAGGAAGTATGACCTTGACAAAGGCAAAACTCTTTAGTTCAGAAATTTTCAAAAGTGGTTTCTCGGAGATGGTTGACAACTGGGGGCTGAAAATAGGCAGCACTTTCCAGGAATAGTTTCTTCATACTTGAAGAAAGACCTTCTTAAGCAAGCATCATCATCGCACAGCTCCCCCAACAGATAGTAGATTAACTCCCAAGCCTTTTAGAGTTTTCCAGTTGAAAGTCCAGTTGTTGTTGGGAAATGTAAAGGTTTTCCTTGTTTATGCTATCATTCAGAAACCAATCATGAATGGTTACTCAGGTGGCTCTGAATCTGACTTCTCTCAAACTTAAGTTCTAAGCACCCCCAATCATGTAGAAGAAAATAGAGAAGATCACATAACAGTATTGACAGTCTCTTAACTCTTACCTACATTCCAAAGGGAATAATTCTATCTCATGACCACACTTGTTTAAAAAGGAACTTAGAAGATATATGCATTAGTGTTTGCTCAGAAAGAAAGACATATCCTGAAACAGTTACTAAGTTTTTTTTTTTTCAAAATGTTTTATTTATTAATGAGAGGGATAGGGGGAGAGAAAGTGAAAGAACCAGACATCACTCTGGTACGTGTACTGCCAGGGATCAAACTCAAGACCTCATGCTTGAGAGTCCAGTATTTAATCCACTGTACCACTCCCTGACTACCAGCTAATAGGTCTTTACCAGAAGTATTTTCTTAACATTACTAATTTTCCTATTCCTATTGTACTAAACAATGAGGTTCATAGACCAGTCAACATGAGATAGCATTTACATGAAATCCCTTAGTAATGAATGCCATCTCTGAAATCAAGTAGGCCTCACACCTTTATCAAAACTTAGAAATCACACAAGTACATATCAACAGGGTCACATGCTTACTGAAAGGTAACTAGATTCTGTCTTTGTTATCTCAAATGACTGTTTCTTCCTTAGCCTTACCATCTCCCCCCAAAAGTATTGAAGGGTGCAGACTGCAGTGACTCCATGACAGGCTACAAAAACTGCAGAAATGAAATAGGCCCCAGTTTCAGAAAAACAGGTCCTGGAATTCAAGACCATCACTGGAAATTGAACCCATGGCCCTGAGTCAACAGGAACAAAGATAAGCTGAGCATTAAGAAAGGCATCTCCAGAGAGATAGAGACCATTAAGCATTTCTAAGGCATCTCCAGAGAGATAGAGACTGCTAAACATTTCCCCACATTTCCCCCAGATGTGTAAAGAAGATAACCACAAGGTTAAGTTTGTCATGTATGCTATGTAACCCATAACCTATATATCTCCTCGTGTGCTGTGGTTCGAGGTCAAACACTTAGGGGGCTGCTGTGTCAGTGCCTAGGTGTTTTCGGCCCTCGCGCTAGCAATAAAGACTTTTTACATCGCTCTGGTCTCTTGGTGTTTTCCTTGGATTCCCGAACCTAACAGTATCACTTTAGGATATATTCAGTATATTTACAGTAGTTTTCTATTATAAAGATGATGATATTTCCTTTCTTTTGGGAGACTCTGGTGTTTGGAATCGTGCTTTCTACAGGAAAATATGAGTAGTGTTTGCTATGGCAAAAACTACAGCACACTACTGGAAACTCTTCAGCGAACAAAGGGTAAGTGGAGGGTTTTGTGTCAGAAACAGATAAAGGGGATCAAAGGCTTCATGGTGAGTTTCCAATAGACTTTTGGTAGAAGTCATAATGAAGTCTATACTATAATGTTGTCCAGCTACAGTCCAATCAGAAATCTACTTATTGTTGCAAAGCTATGTGGCTTCCATAAAAAGATATCTTTGAATATTGCAACTCTTAATTTTATTGTGGAGGTTAATAGTTTGTAGTACTATTGATAACACATAGGTACAAACCCTCATCTCTCCATGATAGGTATATAGGCATCTGGGAAACACTTGCTACCCCGGGCTGAGAGCCCCCTTCCCCATTATAGTAAAAGACCCCAATATATCTTTCTCTCATTCCTTTCCCTCCTTCCTCAGAGTTCTTTATTTTGGTGTAACAGACCATACATAGTCCAATTTCCACCTTATGTTTGCCCTCACTGATCTTTGAACTTAAGTTCCATCTGTAAGTGAGATAATTTGGTGTGGTTCCTTCACTTTCTGGTTT
This sequence comes from Erinaceus europaeus, assembly GCF_950295315.1. Taxonomy (NCBI): domain Eukaryota; kingdom Metazoa; phylum Chordata; class Mammalia; order Eulipotyphla; family Erinaceidae; genus Erinaceus; species Erinaceus europaeus. Next base: position 88,690,513 of record NC_080172.1, read on the forward strand.
AACTCACTTTCTGATCAATTTATTGCAAAGAAGATAATCTCATTGTTAGTAATTCTATAGTATTTCACCATGTATATATGCCACAATTTCTTAGCCATTTATTTATTGTTGGGCGTTTGTGTTGCTTCCAAGTTTGAACTATTATGAACTCCTATGAACAACTTTTATTCATAAAGCTCCAGTTTTTAATAACATATTTATCCTTAGTATATCAGGAAAAAATAACTATATAATAAATAATATTGCTTATTTTTTATAATAAATAAATAATATTATAAATTATATTATAAATTATATTATAAATAATATTATAAATAATATAATAAATAAATAAATAATATTGCTTATTTATTTATAATAAATAATATTGCTTATTTTTAGACTTATCTCTAGTTTAGATGGGCTGACATAACAGTAATATACCATACTTCCATGCTTATTCTCTTGAGTTATTTGTTCAATAAAGCCTCTTCTCTTCCTGACTTGCCTTGCTATGTTTCTAAAATTCATCCTGACAAGTTTTTATTCTCTGTTTGTGCCATACCAACACTTGCCTTTTCCAACTGAAGTACGGGATGCACATTCACAAGTATAACACATCCAGTGATTTTCTTAAACATGGAGACCAACATTATACTAAAAACAGGAAGAGAAAAGAGTAGCACACCATTCTTGAACACTGCCTCCCCTGCCTTCAGTTCCTCCTGTCTGTGTTACTTATAAAAAATGTACCCTGCGTACTTTGTGGTCAACTGACTTGGCCAGCTTTTGATTTATGCTTCTTTGTTATGCTATTATAAAAAGAATCTCTATATCAGTAAAAGATCGCAGCAGCATTGAAACTCATGTGTCTCAGTGTTGTCTGTCGCGCCGAATCCACCTCCCACCTATAAGTCTCATTGTCCCTGGATCGGCCTGCTGAGCCCCCAGTTGGGTGGTCGGCGGCACCTGGCGCCTGGAACAGGGACTTGAAGACAGGTGAGTATATTGTCAGGAGGGGATCGGTTCCTGCCGGAGGGTGCTGCAGACCCGCCAGAAGTATTTGGTTAAGGGCAGGTAATCATTAACAGTATGGGATTGTCAGGATCAAAGGGAAAACGTATGTTCCTCTCAGTATTGCGGCACATGCTGTTAGAGCGTGGGCTCCGAGTGTCAGAAGACACTGCCGCAGAATTTTATGAATATATGATGAAGGCGGCCCCCTGGTTTCCACAGGAGGGAACATTGACTCTCCCAGATTGGAAAAGACTTGGGAAAGACTTAAAAAGGTATGCCACTGTGCATGAGGATACTCCTGTGCCCAAACAGATGTTTCCTATATGGTTACAAATCAGGGACGCATTGACAGAAAAGTCAGACTTGGAACTCCTTGCAGAGGAAGTAATGTCCCTCGAAGAGGGTCAGCCACTAATTGACTCAGAAGGTGAAAACAGGTACGGGACGGTTCTGGGAAAGGAAGAGAAGGGCAAGCACCCCACCGCGCCACTTTACACTGAGGTGTTTGATGATTGGGATGATCTAGCTGAGGAAGAACAGGAATATAATGACCAGCATTATCCTGATGAGAGGGATCATGAGGTGGTGGCGATGGTCCCATTACCCAGAAAAAGTAAACAGCCACCCGTACCTAAACCACGAAGGAAGCTACTTCCTCCTGTCGGGTTTCAGGCTGCTGTTCAGGAGGCTCGCAGGACAGGTGATCTTACTTTCAGTTTCCCTGTTGTTGCCCTTGATTTTAATGAGGACGGAGGGGAAGCTGAATGGGAACCATTGGCATTGAAAACCATAAAGGAGTTGCAAGCGGCCGTCAAAGCCTCAGGGCCGTCCGCGCCGTTTACATTGCAACTGGTAGATTTGGTGGCTAGCCAATGGCTAACCCCGAGTGACTGGCATCAAACAGCCAGATCGGTGCTTAGCCCAGGAGATTATGTTTTGTGGCGCACTGATTATGAGGAAAGATGTAAAGACTCAGTAAAAAAAGAGCATATCAGGCAGGAGAGGTAAATCTCCCACAATGGACATGATGTTGGGTACAGGAGACTTCATAAAACAGCAGGCACAAGTAAAAATACCAAAACAGGTATTGAAGGAAATCACTACAAATGCTGTTTTGGCATGGAGAGCCATTCCACCTGCGGGAACAACAGGTACTGCCTTAGCAGGTATCCAGCAGTCACTTGAGGAACCTTATCAGAGTTTCATTGCTAGGTTAGAAGAAGCCATAAATAGGATGATGCCCCAAAGTGAAGGGACAGCCATATTATTAAAGCAATTGGCTTGGGAAAATGCCAATCAGCTGTGTCGGGACCTAATTCGTCCCATACGTAGGACAGGGTCCCTACAGGATTACATACGAGCCTGTGCTGATGCCTCACCTGCGGTGGTACAGGGAATGGCATATGCAGCAGCATTGAAACTCATGTGTCTCAGTGTTGTCTGTCGCGCCGAATCCACCTCCCACCTATAAGTCTCATTCTCCCTGGATCGGCCTGCTGAGCCCCCAGTTGGGTGGTCGGCGGCATTTTCCCACTTACAATAATATGGTAACCGTTGTTCAAAGTTGTTGAGAATTCCTGGTAATTAACACTCATTTGTTTGGTACTATTCCTAGTGATTTGCTTGTTTAATTTCTTTAAATACTTAAATGGTCCCCTCTGTCTCCCCCACCTCCCATTTTGTATATGAAAAAAAGTGGTTTAACTAACTTGACAATGGTCACACTGATAGTATAGACCAGAAACTGAATTCGGTGATTGACTCCAGAATTGACTTTCAACCAGCTCTGAGAATAAAGCTAATTGACTCAAGGTCACATAAAACATACTATTATGCAAAAAAAAAAAACGTGTTTTACAGAATAGGAACCTAAGTGATATTCATGAATTAATTTGTCCCAAACCTGTGCTCTGAGTTCATATCAACAACAGAGAACTAAGCGTTCAAAATCTTTAAGCACCAATAATAATAATAATTCCTACAACTTAAATTCCACCAGCAGACTCAGTTTATTCTCATAATTATTCTGCATGAGTTTAATTGACAACTTTTAAGGTTGTTTTCTTTATGATTGAAATAACTTAGTGTAAAGTAATGTAATTGTGGTAACAAGTCAAATTATAATTCAGTTACATAAAAATCTTAAATCTTAAAAATTTTGAATGAGATAATTTTTTTCTAAATGCATTTTTCATCTTAAAAGTGTGCTTTGTAACTCCTAAGAAGTGAAAGATGAAGTTTAACCCTTTATGTAAAAGTCACTTGCTTAAAGCATCAGAAATTGGGGTGCCTTCTATTTTTGTGATTAAATAAATCATTCTTTGAAAATAACCTTTTATATTTATATAACTCATATTTCCATGATAATCAAGGAAAAACACTCATTTTAATAAATTATCTATGAAATGAATTTAAAAATAGAGCATGATAACATATTTAAGTTAAATTTAGTATTACATTGGTAAATCGCCTCAGAAATACCAGAGACATCTTCGTTTAATGTTCTTTTTGAAGATAACAGGAGTGGGGCCCCTGCACAATAATCATGTGGAGGGAAGAAACTAAGATTCTGTTGGCTTAAAACATTTTTTGTGCAGGCATGGAGACAATATATCGAATATGCCGAATAATTTGCATGTTTGAAACACTGATGTCTCATGCTGAACTTCTGTCACCATCATTAGCTAAAATTGAGCAGTGCTCTGATGAAAGAAAAAATAATCTTTATCTACTAGAACATGCTGGGGACACACCTGGTTAGGTGGACATATTATAGCGTGTAAGGACCTGGGTTTAAGCCCCTGGTCTCCATCTGCAGGGGGGAAATCTTCACAAGTGGTGAAGTAAAGCTGCAGGTGTCTCTCTGTCTTTCTCTCATTCTGTCAGGATGTTGGGATTCCTTTGTCTATTTCTCTCTGTCTCTACCCAAAAGTAAATAAATAAATAAATATTTTTAAAAATAAAGAAAAATAGAATAAAATATAAAAAGAAGTTACTGCTCTAACCTCTAGGATTGGAACTAGGGTTATCTCTACACAGGAATTGTTAAGGCATCTGCCTAATCCTTGTGTGACATATAATGGCTTACTACTAAACTTTTTAAAATTTTAATTAATTAACTAATTTATTAATTAATTTTGGCAGGACAGAGAAAATTTGAGAAGGAAGCAGAAGAAAGAGAGAGAGACACCTGCAGCACTGTTCCACTGTTTATGAAGTTCCCCCCTGCTATTGTGGACCACAAGCTTGAACATGGGTCCTTCTGCATGGTTATGTGTACTCAACCAGGTGTGCCATGACCTGGCCCTCACTATTAAATTGCTACTATAGGTATTGACCACATCAGCCTCAGATATCCTATTACACTTCCATATTCATCTTAAATTCTTATTGTTGTCTAAGCTCTATCTTTGCAAGACTCCTAACCTTCCCATTGGTCTAAAAATTACTTAAGAAAGCAAGCAAGACTTCTCAATATCTGTATTCCCATACCAACTATTAAATAATCATCATTTACTGAATGAATGAATCAGTGGGTGAATGGATAGTATTCATATCTGTAGAGTGGCTATCCCTATAACTGTAATCTTTTTAATTGATAGGAGGTCAACATACATTCATGACCAAGAGACTGTGAACTTATTCTTAATGACCCATCACTATCTTCCATTTACTGAATACTAATATTGTATCAGACAATGGCTAGATACACAACTTATAATCCTCACAAAAAAAAAACTTTCAAAATGAAAAATAAAACCCTATTTTACTCATGAAAATTAGACATTATATACCTTGCTCATGTATAAATGTATTAAATAGCAAATCCTGGTCCAAATATAAAGTTTAGGGTCTGTCTTAAAAGAACACTTTTAAAGAACACTTATTGATCATATTGCTTTATTAATATTATGTAATCAACATGATGCCCAATGGTTATTGCAGTATCAGTAAAGTATTTGAAGACAATACAAAAACATATATGATACGATCCCAAGTCATTCTTTCCTTGACATCCTTTACTTCAGTCTTATTATTATCATTCCTTAACATTTTGCTTTACTTCTCAATAACTAGGGTATCATTCACCACTCTCCTTTCCAGAAATATGAGTATAAATTATACAGATCAAATAAGAGGTAAAATTTTAACTTTTAAAAGCATGCAGAGTAAACTATATTGGTGTTAGGATGCCCAATGAAGGTTTATTTCTGAGGCTGGAACAGGATTTTCTATCTTTATCCTTTCATTAAAACAGCGTGACTTAAAGGACAAGCCTAGCTTCAGTTTTCTGCCTCTGCCACTAGAGAAGCTGACATGCAGAAGAAAGTAAAGGAGTTGGGAGTCAGGCAGTAACGCAGCGGGTTAAGCACATGTGGCGTGAAGCGCAGGGACCGGCTTAGGATTCCAGCTCGAGCCCAGGCTCCCCGCCTGCAGGGGTCACTTCACAGGTGGTGAAACAGGTCTGCAGGTTCCCCTCCTCTCTCCATTTCTCTCTGTCCTAGCCAACAACAAAGACATCATCATCAACAATAATAACAGCAATAAAAAACAACAAAGGTAACAAAAGGGAAAATAAATAAATAAATGTAAAAAAATCATTATAAAAAAAGAAATAAAGGAGATGAGCTAGAAAGAGAAGGATAAACGTCACATCATCCCTCTTATAGGAGGAAATTAATAAGGAAAATAAGAGAAAGTGTTGCATGAAACATGGATTGGGTGTGGTGTATTGCACCAAATCAAAGAACTCTGGGATGCATTGGATCGACCTTCTTGTGGTGCATCCTGTGAGTACCCATTCATTGGGGAAACTGAAGATCCTTCCTAGCCGACTGAATCCACATGGATCCCAGTCACTTTCAAAGCCAGCAACAAGAAGCTCCTGCCAGCTTTCAACCTGACGCTGTTGACTGGCTACGGAAGAAGGGCAAACGCTAGAAGAAGAAGAAAGAACTCTGGGGAAGGAGAGGTGGGGTAGGATAACGGGCACTGGGGTCCATGGAGAGATAAGAGATTGTACCTATATGTCAGCAAATACACTATAAACGATTAGCCCTCCAATAAACTGGAAAAAAAAAAAAAGATTCAGCTGAGATGTAATTCCTTCAAGCCAAGCAAGAAAGCCTGCCATACTCAGTTTCATGTAATGAAAAAGCTCTTGGGGAACTGATTGCCTAGTTTAAGGCAATGTGACTCCTCCCACTTTGTCCCAGTGAAATTATCCAATAAAGTAAAGACAGATAAATCAACATTCTCTCATAAAGCAAGGGGTGTTGAAAGTTCTAATTCCTATCCATCTTCTATAGGCACAGGAATAAGAAAGGGAGTCATCTGTCCAGGGAAGTCTGGATGGCATCATGCTAGCATCTGGAACCTGGTGGCTGAAAAAAAGAGTTAAACATATAAAGCCAAACAAGTTGTTGACTAATTATGAATCTAAAGGCTGGAATACTGCCTATGAAGAGTTAAGGAGTCTCCATATTATAGATAGCTAGTAGTCCTATTTTAGTTATATTCTAAAGGGCCTGTGACTATACTAGTTTTGTTGTTGTTGTTGTTGTTGTTGTTGTTTTCCCCCCAAGGCTGAAATCTGATATGCAGGTGAATCCATTTTATTTCTTGGGGAAATGATGTCATGGCTGGAAAAAGGACCAGAAACCTGGATCAGGGAAGAGAAAAGCTTCCAAATATGGGAAAGGTGTATAAATATTGTTGACTGCAAACCCCATTGATTTGATCAAATATGGGGCCCATCTTAAGCTTAGGAGCCTATGTGACCTCTGTATCCCTGTAGATCTGAGCTCACATTCTGTGGTCATGTGGTCATGAGTAGGAACATTTCAAGGTGTCCCAATTTCAGGACCCATCTTCTTTAGGTGAAACATGGAGTATGTTGTCCATCCTCCCTTTGGAGGATGGAACATTCTCTATCTTTGTTGATCCATGTTGAGGGCAAGGTCCTATGGAGGCCCACAGAGGGGTCTATTGTGTTTTTACCTGATAGAGATGACTCGTAACATTGAAGAGAGGGATTTATTAGAGGTCTAGGCCCAGATAAAGAATAGGAAAGCTATCAGGGGAGGGGATGAGATATGAAGTTCTGATGGTGGGAATTGTGTGGAGTTGTACTCCTCTTATCCTATGATTTTGTCAATGTCTCATTTTTATAAAAAGAAAATAAATAAGACATTAACTACCAAAAAAAAAAAAAAAGCAAAAGAAAAGGGAGTAAATTTCCTACTGCCCAACCCTATATAACCTGTAATAACTAAATAATATCTGCTTCACAACTGAGATCTCAGTGTAGATGTCACCTACACTGTGAGGCCTTACATGAACACAAATCAAAGCTAGCTGTCACTCCAGATCCTGTTTATATAACCCACATGCATTTCCTCCACAGCATATACCACTAAAGGTATCTTGTTCAGTTTTTCCCCTTGTTGTAGCTGAGGCTTTGGATTGATAATTTTCAGATAAAAAGAGACAAACAAAAAGACAGAAATGGAAGGAGGAAAGATAGCATTGTAGTGAAGTTTCTTCCATGTAGTGGGGACCAGCCTTGAACTTGGGTCATGCTCATAATAAAGCAGCAAAACTATCCAGATGAGCTATTTGTCAACCCTGTTAATTTCTTTCTTCCCTTATTTACTATCTAATTTTCACCATTAAAATACTTTCACAGAGGAGACATTTTTCTCTAAGGATTTAAGCAGTGTCTAGCAACCAATAGACTTTCTTTAATTGACTTTTTAATGAAAAATGTTTTCTTATTTAATTGTAGTGGACTGGGCCTTACACACTCAAAAGAACAGATACATCATAGTACATAAGGAAACTAGTGCAAACTCTCAGCCCTCAGTTACAGGGGGGAAGCTTCATGAGCAGTGAAGTAGTGATGTAGGTGTCTCTCAATTTCCTTATCTCTTTTCTCTCTCAGTTTATCTCTGCTTCTATCATAAAGAGAAAAAAAACAAAGAATGAAAGGAAGAAAAGGGAAGAAAAAGTGAATAAATGTCCGCCAAATAATGTGGATTTATTGCATAGGCACTGAACCATAGCAATAAATCTGATGACATCATCATCATCATTATCTTAATAGTAATAATAATATATTAATTGCATTTAAATATGATCTCATCACTGAGATTTCTTGTTACTTTAGGATATTTCTTATGCTTGTCAATGTGTCCATAAAATTCTCCACTGGGTAAGAGAATTTAATAAATATTTACTTTTGTTGATATATTTCATTGAATCATCCAACAGCTTTTTTTTATGAAATCATGATCTTTTACCATTTACTATTAAATACATATCAAAACAGGAAAAATTGCCTGATAATTTTTGCTCACATTGACATTTCTACAGTTAAAAAATAAGTTACTTGATGAGGGAGTGGGGATGGTTTTATCCTGTCACACAAGTATTCTGGGGAAAGGGATACTTAACACATTTCTATGAAGAGAATAAACACTATTGCATGGGTCCTTCTCACACGCTAGTGTGAGAATATAACACCATGCAAAATCTCCAACAAATAAAATAGACTCTTTTAATAGAATATCTGTGTTCTTTTTATCAGCAAACTTCATTTTTAAAGAAGTGTTGTTTCATGGTTTAATATATGTAAATCAATCAATGAGATCCACCACATCAACAAAAGCAAGACCAAAAACCACATGGTCATATCAAGAGATGCAGAAAAAGCCTTTGACAAAATACAAGATCCTTTTATGATCAAAACACTACAAAAATCGGAATAGACGAAAAATTCCTGAAGATAGTGGAGTCTATATATAGCAAACCAACAGCCAACATCATACTCAATGGTGAAAAACTGGAAGCATTTCCACTCAGATCAGGCACTAGACAGGGCTGTTCACTATCACCATTACTATTCAACATAGTGTTGGAAGTTCTTGCCATAGCAATCAGGCAGGAGCAAGGAATTAAAGGGATACAGATTGGAAGAGAAGAAGTAAAACTCTCACTATTTGCAGATGACATGATAGTATACATAGAAAAACCTAAGGAATCCAGCAAGAAGCTTTTGGAAATCCTCAGGCAATACAGTAAGGTGTCAGGCTACAAAATTAACATTCAAAAGTCAGTGGCATTCCTCTATGCAAGCAATCAGTTAGAAGAAGTTGAAATCCAGAAATCAATTCCTTTTACTATGGCAACAAAAACAATAAAATATATAGGAATGAATCTAACCAAAGAAGGTAAAGACTTGCATACTGAAAATTATGAGTCACTACTCAAGGAAATTTAAAAAGACACTAAGAAGGGGAAAGATATTCCATGGTCATGAGCTGGAAGAATTAACATCATCAAAATGAATATACTACCCAGAGCCATCTACAGATTTAATGCTATCCCCATCAAGATCCCAACCACACTTTTTAGCAGAATAGAACAAATATTACAAATGTTTATCTGGAGCTAGAAAAGACCTAGAATTGCCAAAACAATCTTGAGATGAAAGAACAGAACTGGAGGCATCACACTCCCAGATCTCAAATTGTATTATAGGGCTGTTGTCACCAAAACTGCTTGGTACTGAAAAATGAATAGACACAATGACCAGTGGAATAGAATTGAAAGCCCAGAAGTAAGCCCCCATACCTATGTACATCTAATCTTTGACAAAGGTGCCCAGACTATTAAATGTAGAGTCTCTTCAACAAATGTTGTTGGAAAAAATGGGTTGAAACTTGCAGAAGAATGAAACTGAAACACTGTATTTCACCAAATACAAAATTAAATTCCAAGTGGATCAAGGGCATGGATGTTAGACCACAAACTATCAGATACTTAGAGGAAAATATTAGCAAAACTCTTTTCTGAATAAATTTCAAAGACATTTTAAATGAAACAAATCCAATTACAAAGAAGACTAAGGAAAGCATAAACCTATGGGACCATATCAAATTAAAAAGCTTCTGCACAGCAAAACAAACCACTACCCAAACCAATACACCCCTCATAGAATGGGAGTGGATCTTTACATGCCATACATCAAACAAGAGGCTAATAACCAGAATATATAAAAAGCTTGCCAAACTCAACAAGAAAACAAATAACCGCATCCAAAAATGGGGGAGGACATGAACAGAATATTCAGCACAAAAGAGATCCAAAAGGACAAGAAACACATGAAAAAGTGGTCCAAGTCTCAGATTGTCAGAGAAATGCAAATAAAGACAACAATGAGATACCATTTTACTCCTGCGAGAATGTCATACATCAGAACAGGAAACAGCAGCAAATGCTGGAGAGGTTGTGGGGTCAAATGATGGTGGGAATGTAAATTGGTCCAGCCTTTGGGGAAAGCAGTCTGGAGAACTCTCAGAAGGCTACAAATGGACCTACCCTATGATCATGCAATTCCTCTCTTGGGGATATATCCTAAGGAACCCAACACATCCATCCAAAAGGATCTGTGTACACATATGTTCTTGGCAGCACAATTTGTAATAGCCAACACCTGGAAGCAACCCAGGTGTTCAACAACAGATGAGTGGCTGAGCAAGTTGTGGTACATATACACAATGGAATACTACTCAGCTATAAAAAATGGTGACTTCACTGTTTTCAGTCAATCTTGGATGAACCTTGAAAAATTCATGTTGGGGGGTTTCTGGAAGATGGCAGACTGAGAAGCTGCTAGTGGCTTTAGCTCTGACCACATCTTCTGGAAACAGTAGGATATTCTGCCTTTAGTAGGTCAGTCAATAAGGGGTCCTAGCGGTAACACCAAGGAGGTGACTATAACTTAATTTGGGTTAAAAAAAGAGTAGAAAAAAAGGGGAAATTTTTTTTCTTTCTTTTAAATTATTAAGCACACATCCTCCCACTTCCCCCCCCCCCATAACCAGTCCCTGGGGACCAGCATCTAGCAGGCTCCCCTGCTGAGCCTCTTTCTGTACCAAGATTCCTGTCCCACCAGGGAGTATCATTCATTCTAAGTCTATACCCTTCTGAAACCTCTGGCCTTTTTTCTTTCTAAGTAGCCAACCCCCCCCCGACTCACCCTACATAGCTAATTAAATAATTAAAAATAAATAAATAAATAAATAACTCTTACCTTTCACCACTCTTATGACTGTTCTTTTTCTTATCTTTTTCTTTTCTCTCTCTCTTTTTTTTTCTTTTTCTCATTCTTGTCATCCTTTCTTCCTTAATCCTACAGCTTCCAAAGCCACAGGCCCCAGCCCCCACACCACAAGCAGTGTGCTTTTTTGAATTCATTGATACACATTTGGGAATTATTTTGGGGAAGCATTCAGACTCAGAGTTGGACTCTCACTGTGAGTATCTCTGCTCAACTTCCCTTCCTCCTTTAGCTACCCCTAGAATATAGAGTGGATAGTAGATTTGCATAACTGCCTATTTCAGCTATCCTTGTCTAGTATTGAGGTTTTTGGTTGCTTTTTTCTCTTTCTTAACAATCAGCTGCCTCTGATCACGAGGTTTGAGGTAATCTGGAACAGGGTTTTTTTTTTTACCCTGCTCTATTTTATTATTAATATTATATAACGGCATATATCTTCCCCTGCCTTTAGGTTGATCAGAATTAACTCTTAGGGTATCTTTCATTGCTAGGGTAGTGGGCATCTTATCTATTGTGGGAGGAACTTGTCTCCTTACTCATACCTCCTCTACAGACTCTCCGTTTCCTCCTCCTCCTAGCTAATTAAAAAAAAATACAATTAAATTAAATTAAATTAAAAATAAAGTAATCAAAAAAAATTTCCTTTCACTGCATTTAATTACAGCTCTTTTTCTTATCTTTTCTCTTTTCTCTCTCTTGTCTCTTTTTTTTTTTTATCTTGTCATACACTTCTTCCTTCCTTCTTCTTTACCTTTCTGCATTTGTGAATTATTTGGGGGAAGAAATCTGACTCAGAGTGGACTCTCTATGTGTGTATCTCTGCTCTACTTCCCTCTCCCATATTGTTACCCCTAGAATATACAGTGGATATTAGATTTGCATAACTGTCTATTCTTGCTACCCCTTCTTTCTTTTCTCTTTCTTCTTCAATGGGATTTGGTTACTATTTTTTCACGGATGTGAGAAATTGTTTGCCTAACTGGTAGTGATGAAACTGCTTCAATACCTGCTTCAGTTGCTACTGTAATTTCTGAGGTTCGTGAGTGCAATTGTCATAAAGGTATTTAGTATAGTGTTGCTTTTGCTCAAGACACAACAACTGAGGAACAACAGAGCATAAAAAAGAAACACATAAATCAAAAAAATGGGTAGATCAAAAACAAATAAAACTGCTACTCCAATGAATAAAGACAAGAGCCCAGAAGAAACTACAAATCAGCCAAAAGTAACCATAGAAAAGACTAAGAATATCTGAAAGGGAAACTAAAAGCAGGACCTGACCAAATTGTAAGTAGGGCACCAAAGTAAAAACCCTGTGGTGAGGGGTAGACATGCAGCTTCCTGGGACAGTGGGGGGTGGGAGTGGGTGGGAGGGATTGGTCACAGTCTTTTGGTGGTGGGAATGATGTTTATGTACAATCCTAGCAAAATGTAGACATAAAAATCACTAATTAATTTGAGAGGGATAAAATCAATTGTATGTCTCAAAGTTTTTCAAGACACAAACTGAATCTTTTCAACATATAGGCTGTGTATTTGATATGCGGACTCTCTCAAAAGCCTAGACCAAGTAGATCAGAAGCAACCAATAGCACAGCTATATACAAGATACTGGGTACTGTACAGCAAACCCTAACAAAAGGACTCTTCAAAGTTAACCCAATTACCAAATAATGTGATGATAACATTAATTATCAATACTCTTTTTGAACCCTAAGACAGCAGGAACCTCACATGTCCCTATAGAGCCCCTACTTCCCCCAGTCCTGGAACTCTTGGACAGGGCCCACTTTCCCGTATGCCTCTCCCAATCCACATCAAATAATATTTCATCCGCCGATCACAACCTAACAAATGCAACGATTGCCACTTCAACATGCTTCACTTCAGACTGTGTCCAGGGACTTCACGTGTGGAATGACAAACCTTCAGCTTCATTACTCAGGTGAGACCTTTCCTTTCATAGTATACTCTAATTTCATCTCAGGTGGTTCACTTTCTAACAAAGTCCCAAAACCTAGATAGACACCAGTTTCTGTGAGAGAGAGCATATCTTCACATGTATCTATAAACTACTGCAAAATATATACCTGAAAGCAGAAGTACACTAGAGTTTGCAGTGAGTACCTTCCTAACACTTTCTCTCCACTATTCCAAACTTTGGGTCCATGATTGCTCAACAATTTGTTTGGCTTCGTATGTTAACTCTCTTTTCAGTCACCAGGTTCCAGATGCCATCAGGATGCTGACCAGGCTTCCGTGGATTGAAGACCCCACCAATGTGTCCTGGAACTCAGCTTCCCCAGAGACACACCCTACTAGGGAAAGAGAGAGGCAGACTGGGAGTATGGACTGACCAGTCAATGCCCATGTTCAGCGGGGAAGCAATTACAGAAGCCATACCTTCTACCTTCTGCAACCCACAATGACCCTGGGTCCATGCTCCCAGAGAGATAGAGAATGGGAAAGCTATCAGGGGAGGTGGTGGGAAATGGAGATTGGGTGGTGGGAAGTGTGTGGAGTTGTACCCCTCCTACCCTATGGTTTTGTTAATTAATCCTTTCTTAAATAAAATAAAAGAAAAAAAAGTTACAGAATTTGGAAACTAAACAACATACTCCTTAAGAACCACTGGGTCAGAGATTCAGTCAAGCAGGAAATTCAAATGTTCCAGGAAACAAATGGAAATGAAGACACAACCTATCAAAATTTGGGGGACACTGCTAAAGCAGTACTGAGAGGGAAATGTATAGCCATACAATCACATATTAAATAACAAGAAGAAGCTCAAATGAATGACCTTATTGCACACCTCAAGGACTTAGAGGAAGAGAAACAAAGGAAGCTAAAGAATGCAGAAGGACAGAAATCACTAAAGTTACAGCAGAAATAAACAACATCGAAAATAAAAGAACCACACAAAAGATCAATGAAGCCAAATGTTGGTTCTTTGAAAGATTAAACAAAATTGACAACCCCCTACCTAGCCAGACTCACCAAACAAAAAAGAGACAAGACTCAAATTAATAGAATTGTAAACGATGGAGGACATATCACATCTGACACCACAGAAATCCAGAGAATCCTGCAAAACTTCTATAAAGAACTATATGCCACCAAGCTAGAGAATCAGGAAGAAATGGAACAATTCCTAGAAGCATATGCCCTTCCAAAACTGAACCAAGAAGAACTACTAAATCTAAATGCACCAATCACAGACAAAGAAATTGAAACCGTTATTAAGAACCTCTCTAACAACAAAAGTCCTGGACCAGATGGCTTCACAAACGAATTCTAGAAAACTTTCAGGAAACAGTTAGTACCCATACTCCTTAAGCTTTTTCATAAGATAGAAGAAACAGGAATAGTCCCTTCCACCTTCTATGAAGCCAACATCACCCTGATAGCAAAAGCTGATAGGGACAGAACAAAAAAGGAAAACTACAGACCAATATCTCTGATGAACATAGATGCCAAAATATTAAACAAGATCTTGGCCAACCGGATACAGCAACATATCAAAAAGATTGTTCATCACGACCAAGTGGGATTCATCCCAGGAATGCAAGGGTGGTTCAACATCCGTAAGTCAATCAATGTCATTAATTCACCACATCAATAAAAGCAAAGCCAAAAACCACATGATTATCTCAATAGATGCAGAGAAAGCCTTTGACAAAATCCAACACCTATTCATGCTCAAAACTCTAAAAAATGGGAATAGATGGGAAATTTCTCAAGATAGTGGAGTCTATATATAGCAAACATACAGCCAACATCATACTTAATGGACAGAAGCTGAAAGCATTCCCCCTCAGATCAGGGACTAGACAGGGATGTCCACTGTCACCGTTACTGTTCAAAATAGTATTGGAAGTTCTTGTCATAGCAATCAGGCAAGAGAAATGAGTCAAAGGAATACAGATTGGAAGGGAAGAAGTCAAGCTGTCACTATTTGCAGATGATATGATAGTATACATAGAAAAACCTAAAGAATCCAGCAGAAAACTACTGGAAGTTATTAGGCAATATAGCAAGGTATCAGGCTACAAAATCAATGTAAAAAATCAGTGGCATTTCTTTATGCAAACACTAAATATGAAGAAGAAGACATCCAGAAATCACTACCATTTACTGTTTCAGCAAAATCAATCAAATACCTAGGAATAAAGTTGACTAAAGTAGTGAAAGACTTATATAATGAAAACTATGAGTCGCTACTCAAGGAAATAGAAACTGATACCAAGAAATGGAAAGATATCCCATGCTCATGGATTGGAAGAATAAATATCATCAAAATGAATATTCTCCCCTGAGCCATATACAAATTTAATGCAGTACCCATCAAAGTTCCACCAAGCTTCTTTAAGAGAATAGAACAAACACTACAATCATTTATCTGGAACATGAAAACACCTAGAATTGCCAAAACCATTTTAAGGAAAAGAAACAGAAATGGAGGCATCACACTCCCATATCTTAAACTATATTATAAAGCCATCATCATCAAAACAGCATGGTGCTGGAACAAAAATAGGCACACAGACAAGTGGAACAGAATTGAAAGCCCAAATATAAATCCCCACACCTATGGACATCTAATCTTTGAATAGAGGGCCAAAAGCATTAAATGGAAAAATGAGGCTCTCCTCAATAAATGGTGCTGGGAAAACTGGGTTGCAACATGCAGAAGAATGAAACTGAACCACTTTATCTCACCAAAAACAAAAATCAACTCCAAATGGATCAAAGACCTAGATGTCATACTAGAAGCAATCAAATACTTAGAGGAAAACATTGGTAAAACACTTTCCAACCTACACCTCAAGGACATCTTTGATGAATCAAACCCAATTGCAAGGAAGACTAAAGCAGAAACAAACAATTGGGACTACATCAAATTGAAAAGCTTCTGTTCATCCAAAGAAACTATTAAACAAAGAAAGAGACCCCTCACAGAATGGGAGAAGATCTTCACATGCCATACATCAGACAAGAAACTAATCACCAAAATATATAAAGCGATCAGCAAACTTAGTACCAAAAAAGCAAATGTCCCCATCCAAAAATGGGCAGAGGATATGAACAAAACATTCACTACACAGGAGATCCAAAAGGCTAACAAACATATGAAAAACTGCTATAGGTCACTGATTTTAGAGAAATGCAAATTAAGACAACACTAAGATACCACCTCACTCCCGTAAGAATGGCATACATCAAAAAGGACAGCAGCAACAAATGCTGGAGAGGCTGTGGTGACAGAGGAACCCTTTTACATTGCTGGTGGGAATGTAAATTGGTACAGCCTCTGTGGAGAGCAGTCTGGAAAAATCTCACAAGGCTAGACATGGACCTTCCATATGATCCAGTAATTTCTCTCCTGGGGTTATACCCCAAGGACTCCATAACACCCAACCAAAAAGAGGTGTGTACTCCTATGTTCATAGCAGCACAATTCATAATAGCTAAAACCTGGAAGCAACCCAGGTGCCCAACAACAGATGAGTGGCTGAGAAAGCTGTGGTATATATACACAATGGAATATTATGCAGCTATCAAGAACAATGAACCCACCCTCTCTGACCCATATTGGACAGAGCTAGAAGAAATTATGTTAAGTGAGCTAAGTCAGAAAGATAAAGATGAGTGTGGGATGATCCCACTTATCAACAGAAGTTGAGAAAGAAGATCTGAAAGGGAAACTAAAAGCAGGATCTGACCAAATTGTAAGTAGGGCACCAAAGTAAAAACCCTGTGGTGAGGGGTAGACATGCAGCTTCCTGGGACAGTGGGAGTGGGAGTGGGTGGGAGGGATGAATCACAGTCTTTTAGTGGTGGGAATGGTGTTTATGTACACTCCTAGTAAAATGTAGTCTTATAAATCACTAGTTAATTAATATGAGGGGGAAAATTAATCGTATGTCTCAAAGTTTTTCAAGACACAAACTGAATCTTTTTAATATATAGGCTGTGTAATTGATACGCAGACTCTCTCAAAAGCCTAGACCAAGTAGATCAGTAGCAATAGCACAGCTATATACAATACTGGGTACTGTACAGCAAACCCTAACAAAAGGACTTTTCAGAGTTAACCCAATTACCAAATAATGTGATGATAACATTAACTATCGATTGTCTTTTTGAACCCTAAGACAGCAGGAACCTCACACCACGACTATAGAGCCTCTACTTCCCCCAATCCTGGAACCATTGGATAGGGCCCACTTTCCTGTATGCCTCTCCCAATCCATATCAAATAATATTGCATCTTCCGATCATAACCTAACCAACACAACGATTGCCACATCAACATGCTTCACTTCAGAATGTGTCCAGAGACTTCATGTGTGGAATGACAAACCTTCAGCTTCATTACTCAGGTGAGACCTTTCCTTTCATAGTATACTCTAATTCCATCTCAGGTGGTTCACTTTCTAACAAAGTCCCAAAACCTAGATAGACACCAGTTTTTGTGAGAGAGAGCACATGTTAACACATATCCGTAAACTACTGCTAAATATATACCTGAAAGCAGAAGTACACTAGAGTTTGCAGTGAGTACCCCCCTAACACTTCCTCTCCACTATTCCTGCCTTTGGGTCCATGATTGCTCAACAATTTGTTTGGCTTCGTATGTTAACTCTCTTTTCAGTCACCAGGTTCCAGATGTCATCAGGATGCCTGCCAGGCTTCCCTAGACTGAAGACCCCACCAATGTGTCCTGGAGCTCCTCTTCCACAGAGACCCACCCTACTAGGGAAAGAGAGAGGCAGACTGGGAGTATGGACCGACCAGTCAATGCCCATGTTCAGCGGGGAAGCAATTACAGAAGTCATACCTTCTACCTTCTGCAACCCACAATGACCCTTGGTCCATGCTCCCAGAGGGATAGAGAATGGGAAAGCTATCAGGGGAGGGGGTGGGAAATGGAGATTGGGTGGTGGGAATTGTGTGGAATTGTACCCCCCCTATCCTATGGTTTTGTTAATTAATCCTTTCTTAAATAAAAAATAAATTAAAAAAAGAAAATTTCATGTTAAGTGAAATAAGTCAGAAAGGGAAGGTTGAATATGGGACGATCTCACTCAGGCTGAAGTTGAAAAACAAGATCAGAAGAGCAAAGACAAGTAGAACCTGTACTGGAAATTGATGTATTGCACCAAATTTAAAGACTCTGGAGTGGGTGGGGCGCTATACAGGTCCTTCAGAGGACCTAATGGGGGTGTTATTGTTATATGCAAACTGAGAAATGTTATGCATGTTCAAACTATTGCATTTACTGTTGAATGTAAAACATTAATTGCCCAATAAAGAAATTCAAAAAAGTGTTAGTGTTACAGAAAAGTAATACAGTAATTAAAACGAATTTCCACATTTCCCTTTCCCCTTGCTCCTGCACAATTTTCCATATTAGTAGCTTGTTGCATTGGTGTGGAATATTTGTTACAACTGATGAGTCAGAATTGGCACATTATTTTTAACAGAGGCCAATATTTTACATTAAGCTTCATTCTTTATTTTGCATAGTTCTAGTGGTTTCACCAAATGCTGTCACTTAAGGTATCACACAGAATAGTTCCATTGTTTTTCTGTACCACTTCATCCAACCAACATCGCAGAACTCAGTTTTTAAGCAAAGTGTGTTCATTAAAGTTGATTGTTGATTGTTGTGCAATAACTTAGCTTTTCTTCTCCTGTTTCAATTTCTCTCAAGCAGATCTATGGCACAACTTGCCACACACCACAAAATCTAGTACCTATATGGAGTCACTATCCTACACATGATAAGTACAACCCCAGTACCTTTGTCTTAATTATTTAAATTGGATTTATATATTTATTTTCACTACCAGGACTATCATTTGAGCTTTGAGATGGCATGGCTCCAATTCTTCTAGTGGTCTTTTTTTTTTTCTCTAATAGAGACAGAAACAGTTAATGGAATGTCTTCTAAGTTGTGAGCCATACAGCAAGGAAAATAAAAGCACAACCAGTGGGAATATATCAAACTTAAAAGTTTCTGAACAAGAAAAAAACACCACTAAAATAGAAATATACCTTTACTGAATAGGAGATCTTCACATCTGATAAAGGTCAAGTCACCAAAATATTTAATAGATGAAGAATTCACAAAATCAGCAACAAATAAATGAACACCATTAAAAATTGGGGACAGGATACAGGCAGAATCTTTACAAAGAAGAGAATCAGCAGGCCAACAGATATATGAGAGAATTTGGATTCCAGTGCATGATGGTGGAAAAATACCTAATTTGGGCATAAAAGTGTTTTGTAGGCACCTATTATGATGAGATAAGAAATTGTACCCAAGCGCCAACAACTGTACTATAAACCATTATATCCCTTCAACAAAATTATTTGAGAAATAAATTGAAAAGTAGAGCTTGAGTAAGACAATATTTACAAAGCCTTTAGTACCCTGTCTGACATTTATTAATAGTAAGCACTCAATAAAAGTTTCTCTACCATTATTACTCCTCAGAAGGAAATTTCTTCCCTGGCCCTTGAGTCTATATTACTGACAAAGATGGTCTGACTCCCTCTACCTTTAAGATATATTTACATGTAGGACTTCCTTTGTTCATTTATGGCATGTGTTTAGATATAAGCTAAGAACTTTCCTACAAAATGAAAGTAAATTGTAGTGGGTGAGAGGTGATTACTAATAAATACACATGTAGCAAATTAATAATGAACAAACCAATTTAGATCAGGATTCCCTAATATCACCTGAATGAATCAATTAGCAAAGATGTTGAGTGAGTTGTAGCTAAAACTTATTACCTAATATTTGCATAAGCTAGAAACTAGCACAATTTCCTATAAGGAAGAAGCACTCATATTCTTGGAAAAGAGTTTTTTTTTTTAATTAAACAAGTTTTCTTTGAATAACCACTGTGTGTATATTACTGAGCCAGACAGTGTAGAGGAAACAAAGAGAGATGAGACTGGTCTATTTTTAATGGCAAGTTAAAAAAAGAAGCTAGGTGCACAAATAAGTGTGACATAAAGAAAAGCTACAGAAAAATGAGGTAAGGGCGCCAACACCTGTGGGCAGATAATCTTTGACAAAGCTGTCTAGATTATTAAACAGGGAAAAGAGAGTCAAAACAAATGGTGCTGGAAAAAATGAGCTGAAGAATACAGAAGGATGAAACTGAACCACTATATTTCATCAAAAACAAAAGTAAATTCCAAACAGATCAAAGTCCTTCATGTTAGAGCAGATCAAATACTTAGAGGAAAATATTGACAGAACATTTCCCATCTAAATTTTAAAGGCATCTTCAGTGATACATATCCAATTACAAAGACTAAAGCAAAAATAAACCAAGGGGACTACATCAAATGAAAAACCTTCTGCACAGCAGAAGAAACCACCGTCCAAACAAAGAGACCCCCTACAGAATGGGAGATGTTTATATGTCATAAATCAGACAAAATATATAGAGAGCTCACCAAAATCAGCAGCAAGGAAACAAATCACCCTCTCCAAACACGGGGAGAGGATATGAACAGAATATTCACCAAAGAAGAGATCCAAAAGACAACACACATGGAAAAAATGCTCCAGGTCCCTGATTGTCAGAGAAATGCAAATAAAGACAACAATGAGATTCCACTTCACTCCTGTAAGAACGCTATATAACAGAAAAGGCAACAGCAACAAATTATAGAGAGTTATGGAGACAAAGAAACCCTCCTGCACTGCTGGTGGGAATGTCAATTGGTCCAACCCCTGTAGAGAGCAGTCTGGAGAACTCTCAGAAGGCTAGAAATGAACTTATCCTGTGACCCTGCAATTCCTCTCCTGGGGATATACCCTAAGTAACCAAACATACCCATCAAAAAGATTTTAGTATACCTATTTCATAGCAGAACAATTTGTAAAAATCAAAACTTGGAGCAACCAAGGTGTCCAATAACAAATGAGTGGCTGAAAAAGTTGTGATATATACACAATGGAATATTATTCAGCTATTAAAAATGGTGATTTCACTTTCTTCACCCCATGTTGGATGGAGCTTGAAGGGATTATATTTAGTGAAAGAAGTCAGTAAGAGAAGAATGAATATGGAGCAATCTTACTCATAGACAGAAGTTGAAAAATACTACCATGATGCTGGCTTGCCTTCCCCGGGCAGACAACTTCACCACTCTGTCCTGGAACCCCACCTCCCTGGAGCCCTATCCCACTAGGGAAAGGTAGAGATAGGCCTGGTATATAGATCAACCTTTCAAAGCCCATGTCCTGCAGAGAAGCAATTACAGAAACTAGACCTCTGATCTTCTGTACCCCTTAAAAATCTTTGGTCCATACTTCCAGAGGGATAAAAAATAAGGAAGCTTCCAATGGAGGGGATGAGATATGTCACTCTCCTGTGTGAATTATATGAATCGTACCCCTCTTATCCCACAATCTTGTCGATCATTATTAACAAATTTAAAAAAGTATTTGAAAAATAAGAAAACATAAAATAGAACTTGGACTGGGTTTGGTGTGTTTCACCACATTAAAGAACTCTGAGGTGGAGGGGAAGGTCATGTCCAGGAACATGTTGTCAGAGGAACAACAGTGGCTTGAATTGTTATGTAGAAAACTGAAATGTATAAACTACATGCATACATGTTTTGCTACTGTATTTTATTGTTGACTGTAAGCCATTATTCCCTCCAATAAAAATAAATAAATAAATGAAACGAGGTAAGAGAAGAAAAAGTTACTTTGCATTACATCTCTGAGCAATCACAAATAGCTCCTTCCAGGGAGGTTTTTGGCTGCGACTTAAAGGACAGATAGGATTTCATCAGGATGAAATTAAAGAATAAGAAGAATGGTTTGTGTTAGAAAATAGCCAGAGGTACAGTAGACCAAAACATAGGGATACCAACAGAGTAATGAATACTGAGACTAGAATTAAAACAAGCCAAAATTACTTCAGTGTTCATCCAGGCCCAGATTTTTGCATCACTCAAGAAGAAACTGAATCACAGAGAGATTAAGCATTTTTTTCCCTTACCAACTCAGTATTCCAGACTGGTTCATTTTCCAATACCTAAGAGTTGGGGACAGATAATGGATGAAATTGAATACCATTCTTCTGTTCTTGGTTTTCCTCACTAAGAAGTGATTTGACACTGAACTACTTGGAGCAGCAAAGTATCAGAGTCAGGGATATAAATATCTGATTTAAGCAGCACTGTGAAAGGGAGCTGATGAATGTCTAGGCTGGAGCCAGGAAGACAGACAAAATGCATCATTGCTCAGGGTCCACACCAGGGGAATGGCACTGAGAATGTCTTGGATATGACAGAAGATAGTCACTGAGGAAGGAGAACCAAAAACTGGGAGGAGAAATCAAGGTGAGAAGTGGGAGAGAAGAAAATGCCAAACAGATGTATATCTAGACAAATCATTTAATCTCACAGTACATCTGTGCATCAAGTACAAAAGAGTAGCTACTTCTGTCCTTAGACTCTATGGTTTTCTATTACTACATAGCTAAAACATTTCTCTTTTATACATAGAAATGGAACAATAGATCAAAAAGAAATCTTTATTCTACCCTCCTACCCCCATCCAAGGCTAACCCTTTACATCCTAGCAAGTCACTGCTCTGAGTTCTCATGGTCACATCCTATAGTACAAGCATTGTCTGGATGTCTGATGCCCCTTTGGACTATCCTGACAGTGATTCTATATTGCAGATGTGAGAAGCATAGGGATCAAGAGCTGCCAGGTAGAAAGATGTTTTTGCCTGGAACAAAATTGCATGTGTCTTTGAAGTAGAAGGGCAGAGGGTTGAAGTAGTTACCCTCTTAACTGAACTCAAGGAAAATCCTGCTAAGTTGTGTATTATCTTCCCTGGACTCTGAAGTTGAACACATAGCCAGTCAAGTGGCAAGGAATGCTCCAGAAAGATGTAACTGAGCAACTAGAATAAAAAAATAACACCATTTTCCAGCCCCCATCCTCACTAATTGTCCTAGGTGTTTAAGAAAAGAGAGTCTGTGAGTGTCTCACTGAGTGCAAGGCTTTCTGAACATTGGAGAAGCCTTTTAACTTGCCATGTCATATTTATCTATAGCTATGTGTCAGGATCATGTGACTAGTCAGCATTTCACACCCACCCAAGTTGCTGACCTGAATTCCAAACATATTCTTCTGAGTAACTTTTCTGAGTCAATGCAACTGCCCTATGGCATAATATGACAAATATATCTTTCAGCATCAAATAATCAATTATTCAGAATGCTTCATTAACAGTAACTACTACAGTCAAGGGCCAGGGTCATCACAACATGGCTCTTCTGTGCTTGAATTCACTGACACCTCCCTCTCTCCTTGTCATGAGGTATCAAGGAAGAGATTCATCAGGAATAATGGCCAGATGTTTGCTTGCTAATGATCTTTTCATAATCAGAAATGTGATGACCATGGGACACTTAATCTTGTCAACTTTTGTGACAGAAAACATGCTTAATTTATCATCAGTTTTACAGAAAGCAAAAGCCTTATTCATCCAAGTCAAATCAGAAAACAAAACATCTAGAATTTAGTCTTACTGGCACTTTAAATCCAACATCAGCTTTGCAAAATATAGTTTAACTGCCTCTGCTTGTTGCACATCCTATGAACTTGCTCTGGGGACTGGAACAAACAATTCCTACAGCCCAGTGCTAGTATTGAGGTGTACTAAATGAGCTGTAATGGAATAAATGCCAGACTCCTCAGTCTGGTCTGAAGGTTCCTTCGGTAGCCTAGCTTACCTGCACAGTTTGGAAACAACTCAAGAACATTTGCCACTTTCAGCTCTCATAATCACCTCTGTGCTGAAACCTGCTCTCCACTCTTTCTCTTTGAAGCCTAAATGTTCAGCAGACGTGTGTGTGTGTGTGTGTGTGTGTGTGTGTGTGTGTGTGTGTGTGTGTGTGTATCTGTCCAGCAGGGTATTCATAGCTAACACTATAACTACAGCCCACTTCTCTTCACATATGAGTGAACTTGCAGCCTATACTACACACAACTGTGTCATCTGATGGTTATGGATCCTGCATCTATCTGGTTATTTATTCTACAGCCAGTCAAGGTCTGGTTGGCAGCTAGAGGCATCTGGAGATAGCTCACCCTGACACTTTACCATGCACCAAGACCTTGTTTCAGATTCAGACCCCTTCAGCCATCACATTGAAGCACTTGCACAAGGAAAGCTTCACAAGTGATGGAACAATGTTAATGGCATCTCTTCTTCCCTTTGACTCTACTCCCCCTCTGACTGGAAAAAAAAAATTCACAAGGAGCAGTAGAAGGGCACAGGCTAGTCCCAACAGCCCAAAAAAAAAAAAAAAAAAAAAAAAAAGCAAGAAAATAAAACACCACAATCTGGGTGGTTTAGAAAAAGCAGCAAATATGTGAACTAGTTTTAGAGACTAGAAGGCTAGAATTAGGTTGTCAGCAAGGTTGGATGAAATGCACTTACTGGCTTAAACTCTTCTTTTCATAAAGACATAAATCCCATTGTAAGGGTCCCACCAATATGCTGTAATCTACTTCCAACTATATTTCAAATGTTCCATGCCCCAAATGCCAAGGTATTGGAGATTTGGGTTTTCATATATGATTTGACAAATATGAGGAAGGGGACAAATTCATTCATTAGCATATGCCATGGAATTATTGCTTGCACATTAAAATGTGAAATGTAACCACTTCACTATGCTACAAAATTCGTTATGTTGCTAGTGTTATATGTTAATTTTTAATTGTTAAGCAATCACCTTTTTGTTTATTGCTCATTAATATTATTGGTAATGTTTTACAAATATTTTTAAATAGAAGCTGTTTATCCAACCTTTAATTTATAAATGAATATCTGGAATGTTGAGGTTTTCTTTATGGACACAAGAAAATTAAGAGGTTATTCTAGTTTATTTTATTAATTGTGTTTTTATACCAACAATAATAGATATGATAAGTGTTATAGAACAAAAATAAACTGAAAGAGATAAAGTAGTTCTGTACTTCCCCATTAGGTAATGTTACAGTCACTGTCAGAATAGCCTGACTGAAGTCATAGGAAAATAGCATTTTATTGGGGAGTAGATACTATCATGGTTATGCCTAAGGCTCCAAAGTCCCAGGTTCAGTCCCCTGTACCACCATAAACCAAAGCTGGCCATGCTCTGGTTTACTTCTCCTGGCAGTAGTAGCAGGAGAAGTAGTAGTAGTAGCAGAAGTAGTAGTAGCAGAAGTAGTAGTAGTAGAAGTAGTAGTAGTAGCAGAAGTAGTAGTAGCAGAAGTAGTAGTAGTAGAAGTAGTAGTAGTAGCAGTAATAGTAGTAGCAGTAGTAGTAACAGTAATAGTAGTAGCAGAAATAGTAGTACTAGCAGTAGTAGTAATATATATATGTATATATATATACACACACACACATATATGGTAATTTACTCTACATCTACCCTTGAGTGGGAGTTTGTGGAAGTACTGAATGCCCTAAAGTTGTCACTGAAGTGACAACTATCCCATTACAATACCTTTTCAAATAACCCATCAAGTCACTGAGAAATTATCCTCTCTTCTTTAAGTGCTCAGTGGATGGTACCAATACAATGCTCCTGTTTTCACCCTTTCATTTTTACCTCCCTTTAGACAGCTACCAGGGAAATAACTTTTTCTAACAAAAGTCTTTGTAACATGAAGAAGGCAGAGAAATTTCTGAACACTAGAAAATATTTTTTTTGCAGATCCATCAAAGACTCCAGAATTGAAGTGGTAGTACATAAAAGGAAAAAATTTTCTGCACTGGAAATGCATTTAATTGTTAACTTATTACAAAATGTTATATTGAGGGAGGAGGACAGGTAAAGGACTGGGGTGGGGGGCAGGAGGGCTTTGGGATCCTGGTACACGATGGTGGGAATGACCTAAGATGGGTATGAAAGTATTATACCTATCATAGTGAGATAAGAAATTTAATCATGAGTCAACAACTGTACAGAAAACCATTAATGTCCCCCCACAAAATGGGGGAAATGCTAACTAACTTTGACTATCCGTTTTCTTCATTTATTTATTATTATTATTTTATTTTTTATTTAAGAAATGATTAACAAAACCATAGGGTAGAAGGGGTACAATTCCACACAATTCCCAATCACCCAATCTCCATATAACAACCCCTCCCCTGATAGCTTTCCCATTCTCTATCCCTCTGGGAGCATGGACTCAGGGTCATTGTAGGTTGTACAAAGTGGGAGGTCTGGCTTCTGTAATTGCTTCCCCGCTGAACATGGGAGTTGATAGGTCAGTCCAGACTCCCAGGCAGCCTCTCTCTTTCCCTAGTAGGGTGGGTCTCTGGGGAAGCTGAGCTCTAGGACACATTGGTGGGGTCTTCAGTCTAGGGAAGCCTGGCAGGCATCCTGATGACATCTGGAACCTGGTGACTGAAAAGAGAGTTAACATACGAAGCCAAACAAATTGTTGAGCAATCAAGGACCCAAAGCTTGGAGTAGTGGAGAGGAAATGTTAGGGGGGTACTCACTGCAAACTCTAGTGTACTTCTGCTTTCAGGTATATATTTTGCAGTAGTTTACGAAAAAGTGTTAACATATGCTCTCTCTCACAGAAACTGGTGTCTATCTAGGTTTTGGGACATTGTTAGAAAGTGAAACACCTGGGATGGAATTAGAGTATACTATGAAAGGAAAGGTCTCACCCAAGTAATGAAGCTGAAGGGTTGTCATTCCACACGTAAAGTCTCTGGACACAGTCTGAAGTGAAGCATGTTGAGGTGGCAATCGTTGTGTTGGTTAGGTTGTGATCAGCAGATACAATATTATTTGATATGGATTGGGAGATGCATACGGGAAAGTGGGCCCTGTCCAAGGGTTCCAGGACTGGGGGAAATATAGGTTCTATAGTGGAGATGTGAGGTTCCTGCTGTCTTAGGGTTCAAAAAGAGAATCGATAGTTAATGTTATCATCACATTATTTGGTAATTGGGTTAACTTTGAAAAGTCCTTTTGTTATGGTTTGCTGTACAGTATCCAGTATCTTGTATATAGCTGTGCTATTGGTTTCTTCTGATCTACTTGGTCTAGGCTTTTGAAAGAGTCCACCTATCAAATACACAGCCTATATATTAAAAGATTCAGTCTGTGTTTTAAAAACTTCGAGACATACAATTAATTTTTCCCCTCTCATATTAATTAACTAGTGATTTATATGACTACATTTTACTAGGAGTGTACATAAACACCAATCCCACCACCAATAGACTGTGACCCATCCCTCCCACCCACTCCCACCCCCCACTGGCCCTGGAAGCTGCATGTCTACCCCTCACCACAGGGCTTTTACTTTGGTGCCCTACTTACAATTTGGTCAGATCCTGATTTTAGTTTCCCTTTCAGATTTTCTTTCTCAACTTCTGTTGATGAGTGGGATCATCCCATACTCATCTTTATCTTTCTAATTAGCTCACTTAACATAATTCCTTCTATCTCTGTCCAAGATGGGTCAGAGAAGGTGGGTCCATTGTTCTTGATAGCTACATAGTATTCCATTGTGTATATATTCCATATCTTTCTCAGCCACTCATCTGTTGTTGGGCACCTGGGTTGCTTCCAGGTTTTAGCTATTATCAATTGTGCTGCTATGAATATAGGAGTACACACCTCTTTTTGGTTGGGTGTTATGGCATCCATGGGGTATAATCCCAGGAGAGGAATTACTGGATCATATGGAAGGTCCATGTCTAGCCTTGTGAGAGTTTTCCAGACTGCTCTCCACAGAGGCTGGACCAATTTACATTCCCACCAGCAATATAAAAGGGTTCCTCTGTCCACTGAACTTCTCCAGCATTTGTTGATGCTGTCCTTTTTGATGTATGCCATTCTTACAGGAGTGAGGTGGTATCTTAGTATTGTCTTAATTTGCATTTCTCTGACAATCAGTGACCTAGAGCAGTTTTTCATATGTTTGTTGGATCTCCTTTTGGATCTCCTCTGAGGTGAATGTTTTGTTCATATCCTTTGCCCATTTTTGGATGGGGTCATTTCCTTTTTTGGTACTAAGTTTGCTGAGAGCTTTATATATTTTGGTGATTAGTTTCTTGTCTGATGTATGGCATGTGAAGATCTTCTCCCATTCTGTGAGGGGTCTCTTTCTTTGTTTAATAGTTTCTTTGGATATGCAGAAGCTTTTCAATTTGACGTAGTCCCATTGGTTTGTTTCTGCTTTAGTCTTCCTTGCAATTGGATTTGATTCATCAAAGATGTCCTTGAGATGTAGGTGGGAAAGTGTTTTACCAATGTTTTCCTCTATGTATTTGATTGTTTCTGGTCTGACATCTAGGTCTTTGGAGTTGATTTTTGTTTCTGGTGAGATAAAGTGATTCAATTTCATTCTTCTGCATGTTGCAACCCAGTTTTCCCAGCACCATTTATTGAAGAGAGCCTCCTTTTTCCATTTAATCTTTTGGGCCCCCTTATCAAAGATTAGATGCCCATGGGTGTTGGGATTTACTTCTGGGCTTTCAATTCTGTTCCACTGGTCTGTGTGCCTATTTTTGTTCCAGCACCATGCTCTTTTGATGATGATGGCTTTATAATATAGTTTAAGGTCTGGGAGTGTGATGCCTCCATTTCTGTTTCTTTTCCTTAAAATGGTTTTGGCAATTCTATGTGTTTTCAGGTTCCAGATAAATGATTGTAGTGTTTGTTCTATTCTCTTAAAGAAGCTTGGTGGAACTTTAATGGGTATTGCATTAAATTTGTATATGGCTCTGGGGAGAATATTCATTTTGATGATATTTATTCTTCCAATCCATGAGCATGGGATATTTATCCATTTCTTGGTATCAGTTTCTATTTCCTTGAGTAGTGACTCACAGTTTTCACTATATAAGTCTTTCACTACTTTGATCAACTTTATTCCTAGGTATTTGATTGATTTTGCTGAAACAGTAAATGGGAGTGATTTCTGGATGTCATCTTCTTCAGATTTAGTGTTTGCATAATGAAATGCCACTGTGTCTTTTAATAATTTTCTGTTTGTTGTTAAATGTTAGTTTTACTCCACTGTGGTCTGAGAAGATACTTGGGATGATTTCAATGCTCTTGAGTTTATTGATGCTGTCTTTGTGGCCTAACATGTGGTCTATCCTTGAGTATGTGTTATGTGGATTTGAAAATAAAGTGTATTCCAGTTTTTTGGGGTGAAGGACTCTGAAAATGTCCAAGAGGTCTACTCTGTCGATCTCTTCATTCAATTCTCTTGTATCTTTGTTGGTTCTCTGCTTTCTTGATCTGTCTAAGTGTGAGAGTGGGGTATTGAAGTCTCCCACTATTATTGTATTACTATTGATGTATTTTTGAAATTCTTTCAGTAGGTGCTTGACGTATTTAGATGGTCCCTCATTGGGTGCATAGATGTTAATGATTTTTAAGTCTTCTTGGCTGATTGATCCTCTAATCATTATGTAATGTCCTTGCCTATCTTTTATTCTTTTATTACTTTATTTAATTTAAAATCTATCGTGTTTTAGATGAGACTGGCTGTTCCTGCCCTTTTTTGTGGTCCATTAGCCTGTATGATAGTTTTCCATCCTTTCCCTTTAATTCTGTGTTTATCTTGTTGTGACAGATGGGATTCTTGCAAGCAGCATATGGTTGGATTATGTTTTCTGATCCATCCCCTAACTCTGTGCCTTTTGATGGCTGAGTTTAAGCCATTGACATTTATTGATATTAAAGGTTTAATGTATTGTAGTGCCATTGTTCAAAACATTTTTTTGTTTGCTCTGATATATTGCCAGTATTATAGTGATGTTCTTGTTTATAAGAGGTCTTTAAGAACCTCTTTCAGGCCCGGTTTGGTGATGGTTGCCTCCTTTAACTGTTCTTTGTCTAAGAAGGTTTTGATCCCTCCATCTAGTTTGAATGAAAGTCTAGCAAGATATATTATCCTTGGTTGAAAGCCTTTTTCATTCAGGGCTTGATAGATATCTTGCCACTCCCTTCTGGCTTTTAGAGTTTGAGTGGAGAAGTCTGCAGATAATCTTATGGGTTTTCCCTTGTATGTGACTTTTTGTTTCTCTCTTGCAGCCTTTGGGATCCTTTCTTTATCCTTACTTCTTCTCATTGTGACTATGATGTGTCTTGGTGTCTTCAGGTCTGGGTTGATTCTGTTTGGTACTCTTTGGGCCTCTTGAAGCTTGATGTCCTTTCTGTTATTCAGGTCTGGGAAGTTTTCTTCTATTATTTCCTCTAGAATGTTTGCTTCCCCTTCCTCTCTTTCTTCCTCTGGCAGTCCAATTATGCAAATGTTACTTCTTTTGAGATCATCCCATATGTCTCTGTTGTTGTTTTCAGTGTCTCTCAATCTTTTTTTGAGCTCTTTTACCTCTTTCTTGGTTTTCTCTAACTCATCGTCTGTCTGACTAATTCTGTTTTCTGCTTCTGTTAGTCTGCTTTCTCTTGCCTCAGCTTCTTTCTTCATTACAGCTATTTCAGCTTTCAGTTCTCTAATTGCCTCAAGATAATCAGTATTTTCCTTGGTGGTCTCAGCTGCTGTTTCTCTAATACTGCCATTCCTTTCCTCCAATGTTGTTTTCATTTCTGTGATTAATAAGTTTACTATTGCTTGCATACTTTTCTTTTCTATGGTTACTTCTGGCTGATTTGTAGTTTCTTCTGGGCTCTTGTCTTTATTCATTGGAGTAGCAGATTTATTTATTTTTTATCTACCCATTTTTTTAATTTATGTGTTTCTTTTTTTATGCTCTGTTGTTCCTCAGTTGTTGTGTCTTTAGTACAAGCAACACTGTACTAAATACCTTTATGACAATTGCACTCACCAACCTCAGGAATTACAGTAGCAACTAAAGCAATTATTGAAGCAGTTTAATCACTACCAGTTAACCAATTTCTCCTGTCTGTGAAAAAATACTAACCATATCCCAGTGAAGAAGAAAGAGAAAATAAATAAGGGATAGCAAGAATAGACAGTTATGCAAATCTAATATCCACTGTATATTCTAGGGATAACAAGAATGGAAAGGGAACTAGAGCTGAGATACACACATAGAGAGTCCACTATGAGTCAGATTTCTTCCCCAAAATAATTCACAAATTCAGAAAGGCAAAGAAGAAGGAAGAAGTGTATGACAAGATAAAAAAAAAAAAGAGAGAGACAAGTGAGAAAAAACGGAAAAGATAAGAAAAAGAACTTTAATTAAGAGCAGTGAAAGGGGTTTTTTTATTTCTTCATTTTTAATTTAATTTAATTTTTTTAATTAGCTAGGATGAGGAGGGAGGGGAGAGTCTGTAGAGGAGGTAGGAGTAACAGGAAAATTCCTCCCACAATACATCAGATGTCCACTACCCTAGCAATGAAAGATACCCTAAGAGTTAATTCTGATCAACCTAAAGGGGGGGTAGATATATGCCTTTATATAATATTAATAATAAAATAGAGCAGGGTAAAAAAAAAAAAAACCTGTTCCAGATTACCTCAAACCTCGTAATCAGAGGCACCTGATTGTTAAGAATGAGAAAAAAAAAAAAACTCAGGACTAGACAAGGATAGCTGAAATAGACAGTTATGCAAATCTACTATCCACTGTATATTCTAGGTGTGGCTAAAGGAGGAAGGGAAGTTGAGCAGAGACACTCGCAGTGAGAGTCCACACTGAGTCAGAATTCTTCCCCAAAATAATTCCCAAATGTGTATCAGTGAATTCAAAAAAGCACACTGTGTGGTGGTGTGGGGACTGGGGCCTGTGGCTTTGGAATCTGTAGGATTAAGGAACAAGGATGACAAGAATGAGAAAAAGAGAAAAAAAGAAAGAAAGAGATAGAGAGAAAAGAAAAAATAAGAAAAAGAACAGTTGTAAAAGAGCGGTGAAAGGAAAGAGTTTTTTTAATTATTTTTAATTATTTAATTATCTATGCAGGGTGAGGCGGTGGGGTTGGCTACTTAGAAAGAAAAAAGGCCAGAGGTTTCAGAAAGGTATAGACTTAGAATGAATGATACTCCCTGGTGGGACAGGAATTTGGTAAAGACAGAAGCTCAGCAGGGGAGCCTGCTAGGAGCTGGTCCCCAGGGACTGGTTATGGGGGGGGAGAGGGAGGAGGTGTGCTTAATAATTAAAAGAAAAAAAATTTTTTTCCCTTTTTTTCTACTCTATTTCTTAACCCGAATTAAGTTATAGTCACCGCCTTGGTTCAACCGCTAGGACCCCTTATTGACTGGCCTACTAAAGGCAGAAAATCCTACTGTTTCCAGAAGATGTGGTCAGAGCTCTAGCCACTATCAACTTCTAAGTTTGCCTTCTTCTGGGAACCTCTGACTATCCATTTTCATTCAGATCTTATTCATCAGTACATTCCACTACTTTCCCGTAACCAAGAAACTACATTTCTAACGCAGAAAAAGCTCAGTACTAATCAATAATGATAAATTTATTTTTATCAAATATTATACATTGAGCACTGAGCTAAATACAACACTTACCTTCCCTTTACAACAATCTAGAATTCAACATAGTTATCATTTGAATGTTATAAAGAGGTAACAGAATCAGTCAATGATTATTAATGATTCAAAGATTCATAAAAAATCTTCAGGTACTTCATGCCTATGTTTTTAACAATTCACTGTACTGTTCCTTTAGAAGAAATGGCCAGTTAAACTTTTTAGATTTGTTAGAAAGACCCAGAAACATGTGCTTTGTTTAAAACTCTGGCCATCCATTGATACTACATGATACTGATCTAAGGGCATAATTTCTCTCTTTGTAATTTTCTTTGACAATTATTTCTGCCACACCATGTTGAAGAGGGGAAATGTATTCCAAGTTTCTATAAGATACTAATTGTAGATAGAAATGAATTGCAACCTTTCTTTTACAGTTGATGGAGCTTATTCTAAATGTGAACACTTAAGAATTCTCCCTTACTATCCTCAACATTGTTTTCCCTGCCTGGCATCCTTGCTGGCCAGAGATTACTGATAACAGAATCTAACAGCATGCCTGTGGCAGGAATCACAAGGGAAAATTGGGATATATTCAAGGGAAATTAAATATACCTTAGTTTGGATTTAATAAAAATGGGGGAGAATGTGGTTTAATTGCTTTTTCTAAAGGGCAACCAACTCTCCTGCCACAGGCCTACCCCAATCTGCAATCGTAGCCATAAGGAAAAAAAAAACATGAAGAAGAAAATGCTACAAATACATAACTCTTCACTCATAAATATACCATTAGGCTTTTTCTCTTCTAAAAACCTGTTCCCTTGGTGACAAGTCTGTTCCCTGGGTGACAACTGATGGATTCCTTCCTGATGTCACTCAGACAATAACTTTAATCTGAAGAAAGTTCTCAGCTCCTTCTAAAGCATTAAAAACAGGACAACATCATGGCTCTCCTGAGGGTAAAAAATAGAGCTTTCTTATAAGCAAGTAAAAGTCTCATTCTCTGCAGAAATTTAGGGAAATTCCAATAGAGTTATTCTGGAGAGATATTTATACTTTATTGCTCATTTTGTTTTCTACCCTATGTTTACACTATGAACAAAGAGGGGTAAAATGTCTGCTTTGCATAACAATGTCACCAGAGCATAACAATGTCACCAGAGCATAACAATGTCACCGGGCATAGGAATGAACCCCTTAGTCTTCCCTCATCATTGGTGAAGTGATGATATTTCACCATCCTGGAGAGAAACTTTAAAATGACACATCCTGTTTATCTGATTTATAAAAGAAAGTCTTAGGACTGGGCGGTAGCGCAACAGGTTAAGCTCACATGGCACAAAGCACAAGGATTCCAGTTCCAGCCCCCAGCTCCCCACCTGCAGGGGGATTGCTTCACAGGTGGTGAGACAGGTCTGTCAGTGTCTATCTTTGCCTCCGCCTCTCTGTCTTCCCCTCCTCTCTCCATTTTTCTCTGTTCTATCCAGCAACAACATCAATAACAACTTAACTAATAATAACTACAACAGCAATAAAACAACAAGGGCAACAAAAGGGAAAAAAATACAGCCTCCAGAAGCAGTGGATGTGTGGTGCTGGCACCGAGTCCTAGCAATAACCTTGGAGGCAAAAAAAAAGTCCTATTTTTTATCAATATATATTATTTATTTACTTATTTATTTTTTGGTAAGAGGCTTCAACAACAGTCAATAATACCATCTAGTGTGCGTTGTTCACTTATAAAAAAATCTGTATTATTCATGAACTTACGTTTTTTTTGCCTAATAACTATCAAAAGTTTCAAGTGGGGGGGACAAAGCAATTAAAAACTTTGAAGCTAGCACAAATCATTGTTGCAATACAATTATTCTTCTCTGAGTTCCTGCAGGTGATAAAATCGTCCACAGGGGTTAGAAAGCCAAATTGATGTCCACTGAAAACCAATAATGTTTTCTACAGGAACTATTTGGCAGCAAACAAAATATCCCAAGTTAAATATCCATTTTAATCATTATTATCCTACAGAATGTTTTAGCTGAGAATGCACCTGGCACATATGTCAGGTTTCCAAATTAAGAATTTTAGCATCACAGTTGAGGTTTTATTTTAACAGGTCTTTTGGATGCCTTGATATAACTTCACTTCAGTTATTATTGCCGTTAAACACAAGATTCTGTGAACTGAACTGTACTATATTAAACTGCTAGATTTGGGTTCCTGCAAAATGTATCACCTTAAAGCCACAGATGAACATATCAATAAGCTGCCCAAGAGTTTTCAATATTCTCCTACCATTTTCATACACTAATAATGCTTACTGTTACAGCTTCTTTTCAAAACCCTGCAATAAGTAATCCCCTGACAACTTTCCCAGTGGCTTCTAAATGAATATTTCTGGAGGACAAGATGATAGGAAGATACTGTCATCCTACCTTAAGCTTTTAGAATGTGGCTTTTCTCACTTTGTACCTTGATAGATTATTACATATGTCCTTGTTACTATCTAGAATATCAGGACTCATATGGTAATTTGACTCTTCAACTGTGAAGGCATGACTAAAAAGGGACATTTTAATAATCCCACTTTATGAAGAATGGGTATCTTTTAGCTTTATTTTGTCATACTTGTTCCCTCAAAGTCACAATTGTCATTAATAACAAGCATGCTAAAGGTGACCAAATTTTGTACTTCAGAAAGGAAGTTTACTATTAGTGGTCATCCAGTAAGTACTTTAATATATATTCAAAAGAATATATATTAGGGAATGGAAGAGAAATGGCGATTTGTAACTATAACTGACTATGTAGTAGCTTTTGTCTCCTAAGAGGGGGCATCACAAATTCTTTCTAGAACATAATAAAACACACTGATAGAAACAGAGGCCCTAAAAGCACAAGGCAATCTTGTATAACCCTAGGGCAAGTGTTATATGGGGTGGGGTAGGGGCAGGAGGTATCTGAAATGAGTAAACTTGTTTGAACTTAAAACTGAATTTGGAAAATAAAAGAACAGAATCAAGAATTCACAACCGCAGTTGTTTTCTGCTGGACCTTGCTCTTTTTAAAATCATAAAGAAGAGTTAAGACTAGTAATAGGTTTTTGGTCTAGGAAGAAGCTCAGTGAAGCCATGATCCAAGAAATAAACAGACTCCTTTCTTGCCCCTAAACTTGTTCTGGTTCTCCACTCACCCCTCACACTTCTACCTGTATAATCTCTTTAGAGATGTGTAGAGGACTGAGGAGGCTGATTTTTTTAGTAATAATTCCTTACTCTATCATGGGTTTAGAATAAATAAGCATCTTTCCCTTCATGTGAAAGCTGGAAGTATTATATTGGCCTTTCTGTAAATCAAGTTCAACTTCATGATGAAGCATTAGATTGTGGGAAAATGAAAGTTCACAGTGTAGAAGTGAGAAACAAAAAGAACTAAATTGTGGCTGGGTGGTACCACATAGGGTTAAGCACATATAGTATGAACTGCAAGGATCCCTGTTTGAGTCCCTAACTACCCACCTGCAGGGGGTTGCTTCACAAACATTGAAACAGCTCTGCAGGTGTCTTTCTTTCTCTCCCCCCTCTCTATCTTCCCCCTCCTCTCTCAATTTCTCTCTGTCCTATCCAATAAAAAAAATGGGGGGATGGCCCCCAGGAGCAGTGGATTGATTCTTAGTGCAGGTGCCAAGCCCCTGTGATAATCCTCAGGGAGTCCAAACAACAATAACAAAAAGAACTGAATGATTTCTCTATATAATTAAGTACAAACTTGAGTGTTTCCAGAAGGATTGAAAAAAGTGGAACATATGTAAAATGATAAAGCAAGGACAGAAAATTGTTATAAAGAATGCAAATTAAAACAATACTAAGATACCACTTTACTCCTGTGAGAATGTCATACATCAAAAAGGATAGTAACAACAACTGTTAGAGAGGTTGCAGGGGTAAAGGAACCCTTGTATACTGTTAGTGGGAATATAAATGGGTCCAGGCCCTAGGAAGAGCAGTCTAAAGGAATCTCAGAAGGCTACAAATGCACCTACCTTATAACCTAGCAATTCCTCTCTGTGGGGAAAGGGCCCACTGTCTGTGAAATCCAGGCCATTATTTCCATGAGAGTCTGAGTGGGTTGACCCCAATCCCCCTCCCTAAGGGGCAGTAGGCAGGTCTCTCCTGACCTCGTGAATTTATAATGAATGGTCTTTTTCGGACTGGGAACTTTCCTGCACATGCTTCCTTATTCCCTTTGAACAAGAGCCATGAATTACTGTGTATGGCCAACAGAAACCCATTGCAAATATCCTGGCTTTGTTCAACAGCCCCCTTCCCTGCTGGAGGTGCTTGTAATTCACCCTTAGAGAAAAAAAGCCTAACTGTGTATTGTAAAATTATGACTGAATCCTGTATGGTAACTTCCCAGCTAAGATGAAACACCTGACAGGTCAAGATTTAACTCTGCATTGTGTGTATGGTTTAATGATTATCATAACCTTTCTCAAACCTTTTGGGTATATCTACTTGCTTCTATCCCCCAATAAATGAGTTGTGTCTAAGGCTTCTCCAGGAAGAGTTTGTGTGTTTCCTTCCTCTCTGCTCGCTCTCTCTCATCTCCAGGGTCTCCTTGGACCCCCAGACACAGCACTGGTCTCTGCTACCAATGGGTAAGGAGGTGGAGGGCCCAAGGACAACCCACACCTCTCCTGAAGATATATCCTGAGGAAGCAAGCACACCAATCCAAAGAGATCTATGTCAATCTAGGATCATAGCAGCACAGTTTGTAATAGCCAAAAATCAGAAGCATCTTAGGTGTTCAACAAAAGATGTGGCTAAAAAAAGTTATAGTGAATATACACAAAGGAATACTCAGCTATTAGAATAATGAAGTCACCTTCTTTATCTCATCTAGGATAGAGCTTGAGGGAAACATGCTAAATGGGATAAGCCAGAAAGAGATGATGAATTTGGGATGATTTCACTTATAGGAAGTACTTAAGAAGCAAGAATAGAAAAGGTAAAGTATACATATGCCTGGCTCCTCTAGGTTGGGATGCGGAAGAGAGGAAGAGAGAGAAACCAGAAACAAAAGTGGCTTTATAGGATAAAACCGGAAGTGGGAAGTCGGAAACAGAAATGGCTAGGAAAGGGGGTGGAGAAAGGAAAAAGGCATGCTGGGAAGGTGGAAGCTTCCTTAGCAACTGTTGAGATGGTTTTAGCTAGTGAGATTAATGTTACCCTGCAGGCAGGGTGGGTTTGGAGAAATAAAGAAGATAGATCAATGGGTGGGGATATTTCAGGCAAAACAATGATTATGTAAATAGGCCATAGTATCAGCAATGCAGGATGGAGCAGGGGGACTGGCTTAATGCCCGACATACATATACAAATAAAG
Organism: Erinaceus europaeus; assembly: GCF_950295315.1. Taxonomy (NCBI): domain Eukaryota; kingdom Metazoa; phylum Chordata; class Mammalia; order Eulipotyphla; family Erinaceidae; genus Erinaceus; species Erinaceus europaeus. Next base: position 88,728,520 of record NC_080172.1, read on the forward strand.
CTTGGGCTAGTTTGGTGTATTTCATCAAAGCAAATGACTGGGGAAGGAAGGCAGGGGGAGAGGGCTTTGTGCATGGGTGGGGGAGAGGCTTTCAAGTTTGGTGCATGATAATGAAAAAGGACTTAAGTTGAGGGTGAGAGTGTTTTCAAACACCTATCATGATGAGATAAAATATACCCTGGGTGGGAGTAGATAGCATAATGGTTATTAAGAGAGACTCTTGGGGGTCAGGCGGTGGCGCAGGGGGTCAGGCAGTGGTGCAGTGGGTTAAGCACATATGGCACAAAGCGCAAGGACTGGAGTAAGGATCCCAGTTCGAACCCCCAGCTCCCCACCTGCAGAGGAGTCGCTTCACAGGTGGTAAAGCAATCTGCAGGTGTCTATTTTTCTCTCCCCCTCTCTGTCTTCCCCTCCTCTCTCCACTTCTCTCTGTCCTATCCAACAACGAACAGCATCAACAACGGCAACAATAATAACCACAATGAGGCTACAACAACACGGGCAACAAAAGGGGGAAAAAATGGCCTCCAGGAGCGGTGGATTCATGGTGTAGGCACCAAGCCCAGCAATAACTCTGGAGGAAAAAAAAAAAAGAGAGACTCTCATGCCTGAGGCACCAAAGTAGCAGGTTCAATCCCACATAAGCCAGATCTGAGCAGTTCTCTGGCAAAATAAAATAAAAATAAAAATAAAAAAAGGAAAATGTACCCATGTGTCAACAACTGTACTATAAATCATTAGACTCCCTGTTTTTTTTTCAGAGAATGACCCAATTATTTTATTTTTCTTTTTAAAAATATTTATTATATTTTAATCATAGAGAGGGAGAAATGCAAAGAGAAAGACCAGAGCAATTCTCAGCTCTGGGACATGGCTATGCTGGGGATTGAACCTGGGAACACAGAGCCTCTGGCAGGAAAATCTTTCACATACCATTGTGCTATCTCCCCTGCCCTTCTGTGCCATTCTTTTTTTATTTTTCTTTATTGGAGGGATTAATGGTTTACAGTCAGCAGTAAAATACAGTAGTTTGTACATGCATAACATTTCTGTTTTCCACACAACAATTCAACCCTCTCTAGGTCTTCCTCTGCCACCATATTCCAGGATCTAAACCTTCCAAGCACCCACCACAGAGTCATTTACTTTGGTGCAGTTTTCTTCTTCTAGTGTTTGCCCTTCTTTGGTGCAGTATACCAAACCCAGTCTAAGTTCTGCTTTGTGCTCTCTTATTTTTCAGCTTCTCTTTTTTTCATTATTAGTTATTTGATACTGGGGTCATTTGTTTTCTTGTTCCTGAGTTTGGTGAGCTCTATATATTTTGGTTATTAGCCTCTTGTCTGATATGGCATATAAACATCTTCTCCCATTCTGTAAGAGGTCTCTTTGTTTGGGTGGTGGTTTCTTTTCTATCCAGAAACTTTTTTTAATTTAATGTAGTCCCATTCGGGTTTTTTTTTTTTTTTTTTGTATTTAATCTTCTTTGTAACTGGATTTCTATCAGTGAAGATGCCTTTAAATTTTAGATGGGAAAGAGTTCTGCCTCTATTTTCCTCTAATTATTTGATAGTTTCTGGTCTAACATGCAGGACCTCAACAATTGGAATTTACTTTTGTGGTTGGTGAAATACAGTGGTTCACTTTCATTCTTTTACATGTTTCACCCATTTTTCCAACATTTGTCAAAGAGACTCTCCTTTCCCTATTTAATAATATGGGCACCCTTGTCAAAAATTAGATGTAAATAGGTGTGGGGGTTTATTCCTGGGCTCTTAATTGTATTATATTTGTCATCATGTCTATTTATGTTCCTGCACCAGGCAGTTTTGATTACAGTAGTGCTATAGTACAATTTGATACCTGGAGTTTGATGCCTCCAGTTCTGCCCTTTCTTCTCAAGATTGTTTTGGTAATTCTATGTATTTACTGGTTCCATATAAACATTTGTAGCTTTTGTTCTATTCTCCTAAAAATTGTGGTTGGGATCTTGAAGAGGAATGCATTAAATTTGTATATGGTTCCAGGTAGTATATTCATTTTGATGATGTTAATTCTTCTAACCCATGAACATGAAATATCTTTCCACTTCTTTGCATCTTTTCCTATTTCCTTGAATAGTGACTCATAGAATAAATACCAAGATAAAGTGAGAATAAGAAACAGACAAGAGGGGAGTCGGGCTATAGCGCTTAAGCGCAGGTGGCGCAAAGCACAAGGACCGGCATAAGGATCCTGGTTCGAACCCCGGCTCCCTACCTGCAGGGGAGTCGCTTCACAGGCGGTGAAGCAGGTCTGCAGGTGTCTATCTTTCTCTCCCCCTCTCCGTCTTCCCCTCCTCTCTCTGTTTCTCTCTGTCCTATCCAACAATGACGACAACAACAATAATAACTATAACAATAAAACAACAAGGGCAACAAAAGGGACTAAATAAATAAAATAAAATATTTAAAAAAAAGAAACAGACAAGCCTTTTAAGTCACCCCATAGAAATAGAAAACATCAAACGGAAGATACCCCCACATTTATCTGTTAAGTATCAAAATAATACATTATCAGTTTCACACTTAAATATTTCCAGCCTTCCAGATATTAGTTTCATGTTGATGTAAAAAGTGCACATATGAAGAACAAATCTATACTACATAATATTTTGTTAGCTCTATTTAATTATGGTGCTGACAAAGTTGCTTTGTTTGTTTGGATTCATGCATACCTTCAACTGCATAATAAATAAACAAAAAAAAAAAAACCTCTATGAAAATGGGCAAGCTAGCTCATATGGAGAGTAATTCTGCTTTGTTATTTGTATAACCCAGGTATGAGCCTGGCCCCTACTGCACTAAAAAAAGACTGTGTGCTTGTGGTATGTTGCCCCTCTATCCTTCTGTCTCTATTTCTCTCTAGCTGACAAAAGTAATAAAATAAATAAAATGTCTTAGAGCAGAAAAGTTCTGCCAATGACAGAAATGATGCTCTATGACCTCATGTAAGTTTTCATAACAAGTTTTCACAATAGCAGGCACGCATTATCTCCCTTTACACATGTAAAAAATAATGTTCTTAAGTAAAGTAGCTTATTTAAGATCACATAGAAAAAAAAAGAGAGAGACAAATTAGGGACTAAACCCATGTCTTTCTGGCTGCAAGACCTATGGTTTTTTATCTTGTCCTTTGAAATAAGCTTGAAAGAGAGAAGACATTATCATCCTGGGCTCAGCATTTCTGAATCCTTCTGAAACCTTTAAATCATTTTTGAATAAAGCACACAAGGGCACACTGTGCAAGTAAGCACACACATTAGTTATCCTTTCCCTGATACTGAACTAAAACAATATTAAAAAAGACTAGCATATGTCTCACAGTTCCTTCACGTATCATTCAAAGATGTAGAGGGTTGCAGAGAAATTATTAAACAGAGTCCTAGAAAGAAAGTATGGAAAACAAACACACAACAACAACAACAAAAAAGTCCTGGCACCAAAAAGCAGTGGTAATCTCCATTTAAATAGCAAAACTCCAACCCACCCTGCACCAAGACACTGCTAAGCCTAAATCTCAAGAAATTCTCACCTTCTTCCCAAAGAAATGCTGAATATTCTACCCAGTTGCTATAGGATTGCTATAATTTTTTTTTGCTCTTCTGTCAAGTTAATGAGGATGTTATTAGTTAGTTCAATTTACTCAGCATGAGCTCTCCCTACTCCTTGCTCAAGGAATAAAACTTTTCTAAATTCTGTTCTTTTGTTTTGTCCTTGTGGACTGGATTACAGTTAGAAGGACTTTGGCAATATGAGTCAGATCACCCTGAGTCCCATCAGAAGGTTCACAGTATAGATCTGGGTTGATATTCAACTGCAATATCCTCTTCTTACACTTAGGGTTTGTCACTGTTTGCTGATCTGAAGAATGGGTGTTATAATAGTGTCTACTCGCCAGAGGCATTGTGAGGGTTAAATGAATTAATGTGACTAACAAATAAAACTGCAATGAAAATAACGACACAAAGTATCATTATGGTCGGAATAACCAAGTATGTTCTCCTGGACCTTAGTATATGGGATTTTCTTGTCCTCCTCCTCCTCCTTTCCTCCTTTTCTTTTTCCTCCTTCTTCTCCTTCATTATTTTACTAGAAAAATAATTTTCTTTATTTTTAGGAAATAATATTAAATTATCTTTTTAAAGATTTATGTACTCATTTTATGAAAAAGAAATACCAGAGTGCTATTCAGCTCTGGCTTATGATAGTCATAGAGTCTTACCCTCAGGACCTCTGTTGCCTCAGGTATGTAAATGCTATGCTCTAACAGACTGAACCAGTTCCTTGACCCTTGGAGTTTTCTTTTAACTAATAATATTTTTATATGATGAATATGGAAGTTCTACTAGCAGTAACAAAAGGGTTTTGATAGATCTTTACCTCAATATTTCTGGTAAAGGTCAAGAACAATAAAATCTAATGAAGAAAGGCTAAGTCAGGGGCAGGGCAGGGTGTACCAGCTTAAGTGCACATAGTACCAAGCACAAAGGACACACACAAGGACCTGGGTTCAATCTCCTGGGTCCCTGCCTGCAGGAGGGGACACTTCACAAGCCATGAAGCATGTCTGCAGGTATCTATCTTTGTATCTCCCTCTCTATTTCCCCCTCCTCTCTTAATTTCTCTCAATAAAATGGAAAAATATAGCCAGCAGGAGCAGTGGTTTCACAGTGCCAACACTAAACCCCAGAAACAAACCTGGAGGCAAGAAAGAAAGAAAGAAAGAAAGAAAGAAAGAAAGAAAGAAAGAAAGAAATAGAAAAACCCATCACTTTATGTAAATAATGTCAAAAGGAACAGATAATTACTAGCTATTTTTATTAAAATCTACTGGTTTAAGTTGCTTGTTAACTGTTTGTGGAACAATGTA